>NC_133326.1:292439101-292699882 GCF_042186555.1 Aquarana catesbeiana
ATCATGACTTGTTGTACCGATTAACTAATGTCAATAAAAAAGTGTTGGAACAACTGGTGGTACCCAAACCTTTTAGGTCTAGGGTGTTGCATTTGGCTCATAGTCATGTACTTGGGAGTCATCTTGGATCGGCTAAAACTCAGGAACAGGTTTTACAGTGTTTTTTTGGCCCGGTGTATATCGGGAAATTAAGGACTACTGTGATTCCTGCCCTACCTGTCAAAGAACCGCTCCAACACCCCATCTTCTCAGTCCGCTGGTACCGCTTCCAATTATCGAGGTTCCCTTTGATTGCGTAGCCATGGACTTAGTGGGCCCCTTAGCTAAGTCAGCTAGGGGACACCAATACATTTTGGTTGTCCTTGACTATGCCGCCACGTATCCGGAAGTGGTCCCTTTAAGAAATTGCTAATCCAAGGTCATCGCACGGGAGTTGTTTCAGATGTTCATAAGAACAGGGCTCCTATCCGAGATATTGACAGACCAAGGTACACCGTTCATGTCAAAAGTGATGAAGAAACTCTGTAAACTGTTTAAGACTAAACACTTGTGGACTTCAGTGTAGCGGTTAAACAAAACCTTAAAGGGAATGTTTCAGTTGAGGAGGATGGTCAGGTTTGGGATTGCTTGCTGACTCCCTTGTTGTTTGCCATAAGAGAGGTACCCCAGGCCTCTATGGGATTCTCCCCCTTTGAGCTGGTTTATGGGAGACACCCCCGTGGACTACTGAGCATAATGAAAGAGACGTGGGAACAAGAAGCTTCCCCGTATCGGAGTGTGGTAGAACACATCTATCAAATGCAGGACCGGATAACAAATGTTATGCCCATAGTACGGGAACATTTGCAGGCTGCGTAAAATGCCCAGAGTCATGTATACAACTGGTCTGCCAAGGTTAGAGTGCTTAAACCTGGGGATCAGGTGCTGGTGTTAGTGCTTTCCGTGGAGAGTAAGTTTTTTCTCTCCAAGTGGCAAGGACACTTTGAGATAGTTGAAAGGGTGGGCAGGGTCAACTATAAAGTCCATCAGCCCACCAAACGTAAACCCTACCAGATTTACCATGTCAACTTGATCAAACTATGGAAAGATAGACAGGTTTTGACAGTCAGTCTGAATGAAAGATCCTGATGCTCAGCTTAAAAAGGTAGGGATTGCAGAGGCTCTCTCCCCTTCTCAAAAACAGGAGTCCTGGGTGTTTTTGCAGAGGAATTGAGACATTTTTTCAAACCTGCCGGGTCTAACCTCGGTAATTGAACATAATGTCATCACAGACCCTGGCGTTCGAGTAAAGCTCAAACCCTTCTGCATACCCGAAGCTCACCGGAATATTGTTTTGGCCGAGCTTAAGCATATGTTGGACCTTGGGATCATTGAGGAGTCTTCAAGTAGCTGGTCCAGCCCTATAGTCATTGTATCCAAGCCGAATGGAACCTGGCACTTCTGAAATGACTTTCGCAAGTTAAATGAAGTCTCCAAGCATGACGCATATCCCATGCCCCTGGTGGATGAGTTAATCAAGAGATTAGGACCGGCCCGATACATCACCACTCTTGACTTGACCAAGAGATACTGGCAGATCCCGCTTTCCCCAGAGGCTAAAGAAAAAACTGCATTTGCCACACCAGAGGGTTTATGGCAATATGCCCGAATGCTGTTTGGGTTACATGGAGCCCCAGCCACTTTCCAGAGGGCCATGGACTTTGTCCTGAGACCTCATGAGGAATTCTCAGGAGCCTGTCAGGTCCCACACTTACCAGACAGGTGAGTCCGCTTGGGCAGAGGGTAGGCTCCCTTACGTATCCAATTCGGGACCCCTGATAGAGTAAACAGGAAGCCCACAAATGCGGAGTGGTATGAGGGCCTGATGTGGAGTCCTGGAGCAGGGTGGTTTTACAGGCAACCGGTAGAGCTTCAGGAAGGCTGGAACTAATGCTGAGCAGGAGCTTATCAGGCTGGTCACACACAGGCAGAGGTCGGCAGCGAGCTGGCAGCAACGGTACAAGTGGAGCAGGCAGTAACAAGGTCAAACAAGCCGGGGTCGGGTTCAGGCAGCAATCAAGGGAGGTCCAAAGGCAAGCCGGGTCACAACGGGTCAAACTTCATGAATATAGGAACACAGAGAGGATCACAGAACGAGACACAGAGCTGTTGATCAGGCAGCACCGAACAGGGACAGAGGCAGACTTAAATAGGCTGATTAGCACCAAAACGCCGCGCTCGTGCGTACGCCGACTCGCCAAAGTGCCGCGCGCCCCCGCACACGCCCGAGCGCGCTCCCGATGCCGGCGTGCACGCCAACGCCACCGGGCACGCCCGTGGTAACGCCCATAGGCGAACGCGCCCGGATGCCACCCTGCACGCCACGGCTGGTCAGACCAGACACACCAGCGCCCCCAGGAACACGCGCCCTAGCACGCACGGAGACACGAGCACCAACGCGCCCCGGCGCGCACCGGCGCCCAACCAGGTAACCTCTCTGACAGTGCCCCCTCCTCAAGGGCAGACTCCGGATGCCCAGCTGGGCCATCTTTGAGGCATGAGAAGTTTTAAAAGACTGAAGAAGTTCTTTGGCATGCAAGTTACTTTCTGGCTCCCACGAATTGTCTTCGGGTCCATATCCCCTCCATTTTACCAGATATTGAATCTGATTGCGTCTTCTTCTGCAATCTAAAATTGCCTCCACCTCGAACTCCTCCTCGCCGTTAACCAAGATAGGTTTGGGTGGCCCAATACTACGGCCAGAAAAAGAGTTGGGGGTAACCGGCTTCAAGAGGGACACGTGGAAGACTGGGTGTATCCTCAGGGTGTTAGGAAGGTCAAGTTCATATGCCACATTGTTGATTTTTCTTTTAATCGAGAAAGGACCCAAGTATTTAGGACCCAGTTTTTTGGACGGACAGGCCAACTTAAGGTTAGCGGTAGATAACCAGACAGAATTGCCCAGTTCCAGAACAAGTTCTCCCCGTCTCTTCCTGTCAAAAATTCTCTTGTAATCTTCCTGAGCTTTAGGCATGGTATCCTGCAGCAATTTTTTAATTGTTTGAGAAAAAGTCCAAAGTTTCGGATACTGCAGGAACAGGGCACTCGGGAATAGATCCAGGCAAGAAGGATGGGTGGAAACCATAGTTGGCATAAAACAGTGACTGATTGGTAGCTGAGTGTAGTGAGTTGTTGTAAGAGAACTCCGCGATGGGAAGCAGGGAAGCCCAGTCATCCTGGGAGAATGCAGAGAAACAGCGGAGGTACTGCTCTAAGGTTTGATTCGTCCTCTCAGTTTGTCCATTTGACTGGGGATGATAGGCCGAAGAAAATGATAATTCGATTTCCAGGGCATCACAAAGGGCTTTCCAGAATCTGGAGGTAAACTGGACGCCTCTGTCAGAAACTATATTGGTTGGTACTCCATGCAGTCTGACGATCTCCTTAATAAAGATGGTAGCAGTCTTCATAGCCGAAGGGGTGCCCTTCATGTGGAGGAAATGGGCCATTTTAGACAGCCTGTCTACTACAACAAAAATGGAAGAAAAACCTTCTGATGGAGGGAGTTCGACAATAAAGTCCATTGAAATCATGGCCCATGGTCTCTCTGGGACTGGTAATGGTCTCAACAGACCCCAAACTCTTGCCCGGCTACTCTTGCTTCTGGCGCAAGTATTACAGGACTCAACATATTCCTTGCAATCCTTGGTAAGGTGGGGCCACCAAAAGGTGCATTGGACAAGATCAATTGTCTTCCGTGTGCCGAAGTGACCGGCCAGTTTGTGATCATGGCATAAGCTTAATACCCGTCTCTTTAGCTCCTCAGGGACCACAATTTTATTTTTATACCAGAACAGCCCATCTTTGGTACAAGCTCCAGCAGGTGATGACATTCCCATAGAGGATCATCTGATCTGAGAGATTAGATCCTCCTGTAAGATCAGGAAATTCCCAGAGGGGAGAATGGTGTCTGGAGACAGGGTCTTCTCTGAATCAAGAAACATTCCAGAAAGGGTGTCGGATTTGACATTCTTGGATCCGGGTCTGTAGGTAATATGAAAAATAAATCGGGAAAAAAAAAGTGCCCATCTGCCGGGGTTTCAGTCTCTAGGTATTCTAGATTTTTATGGTCCGTGTAGACCAAAATGGGGTGAGCTGCACCTTCCAGGAGATAGCGCCATTCCTCCAGAGCTGCTTTAATGGCTAGAAGTTCCCGATCTCCCACGTCATAATTCCTCTTGGAAGGGGAGAGTTTACGTGAGAAAAATCCCACAGGGTACAGGAGTGCTTTGGCACCTTGTCTTTGTGAGAGTACGGCTCCAACCACGACTTCGGAAGCATCCACTTCCAAGACGAAAGGTAAGGCAGGGTTGGGATGTTTGAGGATAGTGGCTGACGTAAACAGAGCTTTGAGTCTTTCAAAGGCCACTTGCGCCTTGGGGGTCCAGCAGAACCGGGTTCCCTGTTTGATAAGTTCTCTAATGGGAGTTATAATTGAAGAGAATTGTCAGGTTCCACACTTACCAGACAGATGAGTCCACGTGGGCAGAGGGTAGGCTACCTTACGTGTCCGATTCGGGGCCCCTGGTAGAGCAGACAGGAGGCCCGCGAGTGGTATGAGAGCCTGAAGTTAGAGTCCTGGAGCACAGTGGTCTGGCAAGCAACCGGTAGAGCTTGAGACTTGGTGGAGCAGATGCTGAGCAGGAGTTAATCAGACTTGGTCACACACAGGCAGAGGTCGGCAACAGGCTGGCGGCAACGGTACAAGGGAGAAGGCAGAAGCGAGGTCAGACAAGCCGGGGTCGGGTTCAGGCAGCAGTCAAGGAAGGTCCAAAGGTAGCCGGGTCACAACGGGTAAACACTACGGAGATACAGGAACACAGGATGATCACGGGACAAGACACAGAGCTGTTTGATCAGGCAGCACCGGGTCAGTGCAGAGGCAGGCTTCAAATAGGCTGATTGGCGCCAAAACGCCGCGCACGCGCGCACGCCGATTCGCCAAGGCGCGCTGCGCACCCGCGCGCGCCCGAGCGCGCCCCCAACACCAGCACGCACGCCCACACCGCCGGGCACGTCAAAGGCAGCGCCCACAGGCGGACGCGCGCTAACGCGGACGCGCGTACGCACAAACGCCCGGACGCCACCCCGCACGCCACGGCCGGTCAGCCCAGGCGCGCCGGTGCCCACAGGGACACGCGCCCCAGCACGCACAGGGACACGAACGCCAACGCGCCCCGGCGCGCACCGGCGCCCAACCAGGTAACCTCTCTGACAGTGCCCCCTCCTCAAGGGCAGACTCCGGATGCCCAGTTGGGCCATCTTCGAGGCATGAGAGGTTTTAAAGGACTGCAGGAGTTCTCTGGCGTGTAAATTGCTTTCCGGCTCCCACGAATTATCTTCGGGTCCATAGCCCTTCCATTTTACCAGATATTGCACCTGATTGTGCCTTCTTCTACAATCTAGAATTGCTTCCACTTCGAACTCCTCTTCGCCATTAACCACAATAGGTTTGGGTGGACCAATGCTGCGACCAGAAAAGAAGTTAGGAGTGACTGGCTTCAGGAGGGACACGTGAAACACTGGATGTATCCTCAGAGAATTAGGAAGGTCAAGTTCGTAGGCCACATTGTTGATTTTCCTCTTGATCCGGAAGGGACCCAGGTATTTGGGGCCCAGTTTCTTGGATGGGCAGGCCAACTTGAGATTAGCGGTAGACAGCCAGACAGAATTGCCAGGTTCAAGAACAAGTTCCCCCCGTCTCTTCCTGTCAAAGATTTTCTTGTAATCTTCCTGAGCCTTGGTCATGGTCTCCTGCAGCAATTTATTGTTGTTAGAGAAGAAATCCAAAGTTTGGGATACTGCAGGAACAGGACATTCGGGGAATGATCCGGGCAAGAAGGATGGATGGAAACCGTAATTGGCAAAAAACGGAGACTGGTTCGTAGCTGAATGTAGAGAGTTATTGTAGGAGAACTCTGCGATGGGAAGCAGGGAGGCCCAATCATCCTGGGAAAAAGCAGAAAAACAGCGGATGTATTGCTCCAAAGTCTGGTTCGTCCTCTCGGTTTGCCCATTTGACTGAGGGTGGTAAGCCGAAGAGAATGACAACTCGATCTCGAGCGCGCCACAAAGGGCCTTCCAGAATCTGGAGGTGAACTGGACGCCCCTGTCCGAGACTATGTTGGTCGGGACTCCATGCAGCCTGACGATCTCCTTAATGAAGATGGAAGCGGTCTCCATGGCTGAAGGGGTGCCCTTCATGGGGAGGAAGTGGGCCATTTTAGACAGCCTGTCAACCACAACAAAAATGGACGAAAAACCTTCTGATGGTGGAAGCTCAACAATAAAGTCCATTGATATCATGGTCCATGGTCTCTCTGGGACTGGCAATGGTCTCAACAGGCCCCATGCTCTTGTTCGGCTAGTCTTGTTTCTGGCACACGTGTTACAGGACTCCACATAGTCCTTGCAATCCTTGGTAAGACACGGCCACCAAAAGGTGCGTTGGACGAGGTCGGTTGTTTTCCGAGTGCCGAAGTGGCCAGCCAGTTTGTGATCATGACATAAACTTAACACCTGTACCTTTAACTCCTCAGGGACCACAATCTTATTCTTGAACCAGAACAGGCCATCCTTGGTACAAGACTCAACAAGTGGAGACATCCCCATAGAGGCGCGTCTGATTCGGGAAATTAGATCCTCCTGAAGGATTAGGAAATTTCCAGAGGGAAGGATGGTATCTGGGGACACGGTTCTTTCAGAATCGAGAAACATCCGGGAGAGGGCATCAGGTTTAACATTCTTGGATCCGGGTCTGAACGTAATGTGAAAAATAAATCGGGAAAAAAAAAGTGCCCATCTGGCCTGCCGGGGTCTCAATCTCTTGGCTGTCCTTAGATATTCCAAGTTCTTATGGTCTGTGTAGATCAAAATGGGGTGTGCTGCGCCTTCCAGAAGGTAACGCCATTCCTCCAGAGCCGCCTTAATGGCCAAAAGCTCCCGATCACCCACGTCGTAGTTTTTCTCGGAGGGAGAAAGTTTGCGTGAGAAGAATCCCACAGGGTACAGAAGTGCTTTGGCACCCTGTCTCTGTGAAAGTACAGCTCCGACTGCAACCTCAGACGCATCCACCTCCAGGACGAAAGGCAAGGCAGGGTTGGGATGCTTAAGGATAGTGGCTGAAGTGAACAGCGCCTTGAGTTTTTCAAAGGCCTCTTGTGCCTCAGGGGTCCAGCGGAATCGACATCCTTGTTTAGTAAGCTCAGTAATGGGAGTTATGATTGAAGAAAATCCTTTAATAAATTTCCTATAGAAATTGGCAAAGCCAATAAAGCGTTGTACTCCTTTTTTGTCGGTCGGTGCAGGCCAATCCAGAATAGCGGATACTTTCTGTGGATCCATTTTGATGCCATCAGGGGAAATAATCAGGCCCAGGAACTGGATAGATTGGAGCTCGAATTCACATTTTTCAAGTTTGGCGTACAGTCCATGTTGTCTGAGCTGGGAAAGTACATTTCGTACATGCTTGCGGTGTTCCATCAGGGAGGCCGAGAAAACCAAGATATCGTCCAGGTAAACGATGACATATAAATCCAATAAGTCATGAAAGACATCGTTGATGAAATGCTGGAATGTCGCCGGTGCATTGCACAGACCAAAAGGCATGACGAGATACTCGTAATGTCCGAATCGAGTACGAAAGGCCGTCTTCCACTCGTCTCCTTCTCTTATGCGGATCAAATTATAGGCTCCACGGAGGTCTAGCTTGGTAAAAATGGTAGCCGATCCCAATCTCTGAAATAGCTCAGGAACCAGGGGTAGCGGGTATCTGTTCTTAATAGTGATTTTATTGAGCTCCCGATAGTCAATGCAAGGACGTAAGGAGTGATCCTTCTTTTCCACAAAAAAGATACCTGCCCCAGCTGGAGACGTGGAAGGACGGATGAACCCTTTCTTCAGGTTCTCATCTATATAAGTTTTCAGGGTGCCCAACTCCTGCTCAGTTAGAGGGAAGATCCTCCCAAAGGGGACTTCGGTGCCTGGTAAGAGTTCTATTGGGCAATCATAGGGTCTATGAACTTGAAGGGTTTCTGCTCCTTTTTTGCTGAACACATCCAGGAAATCCCGGTAAGGTTCGGGAAGATCTTGGCAGGGCTTAGCTTCAGAATCTATGCGCAGGCATTGAGAGGAAGTTAATGGGATCCCCCGTAAGCAGTGTTGTCTGCAATATTCCGAGGAAAACTGAATCTTGCCTGTAGACCAGTTGATACTGGGATTGTGGGCCTGTAGCCAAGGTATTCCTAGGATGACTGGGAAGAGAGGAGAGGAAATGACATCTAGGCGTAAAAGTTCCTGGTGTTCCGGGCCAATGGTGGCCAACAGAGGAACCGTTTCTTGAGTGACGGGTCCGGAGCGGAGGGTGGAGCCATCCGCTAAGAAAACTGCCAGTCCTTGAGCTTTAGTCTGAGTGGGAATATGATGGGTTTCGACGAAGGTCCGGTCGATGAAACCACTACAAGCTCCAGAGTCAATGATGACCGGTACTGGGATGCTCCTTCCAGGTAACTGTAATACAATGGAGAAAGTTAAATGGTTACCGGCACTAGGTAGGACAGGTGCACACAACGAAGAAGACGGCAGACACTTACGTCTTTTATTTGGGCATGCTCTTGCAAAGTGACCAGACTCCCCACAGTACAGGCACAGATTGAGTGTGCGCCTGCGTGTCTTCTCCTCAGAAGTCAGAGAGGGACGGAGCAGTCCCAACTGCATGGGCTCCGGGGCCTCCGGGCCAGGGGTAGAAGAGACCAGCGGAGCTTGGTTTGGGGCACTAGGAGCCCTAGGCAACATCCAGGTAAGGCGTGGGTGACTGACAGACCTCTCAGAGCGTCTCTCCCTGAGGCGGCGGTCGATCTGGATGGACAGATTAATTAACTCTTCCAGTGTCTGAGGTATCCCCACTCATGCCAGTTCATCTTTTAGAGGATCTGACAACCCCAGCCGATATTGGTGACGCAAGGCTGCGTAACCAGTCCGTATCCGAGCTCCAACGCCTAAACTCCACGGCGTAATCTTCAGCAGCTCTGCGACCTTGTTGAAGGGCATGTAAAGCGGCTTCTGCCGTGGCTGTTAGCTGGGGGTCCTCATACAGCTGAGACATAGCTAGGAAGAAGGCATTTAGGGAATCAAGAGATTGGGCTTTTTGCTCCAATAAGCGGTGGGCCCAGGTTTGAGGCTCTCCGATCAACAGGGATATGACGAACCCCACTTTAGTAGCTTCCAGGGAGAATGTTCGGGGCTGCAAAGCGAAGTAGAGCTCGCATGCGTTGCGAAACGCTCGGAACTTACTGCGTTCTCCGGAGAATTTTTCGGGTGTAGGCACCCTGGGCTCTGGTGGAAGCATCACTACAGAAGGTGCTGAGGCAGGGTTAGCAGAAACTGCCCCTGGAGGAGAGGCTGAAAGGGCCTGGACCTGTCCTTCCAATCTGGTATAGCCTTCCTGTAGGCTTTTAACGGCTTGAGTAAGGCCCGCTAGATGTCTGCACAGTTCATCCATGGGGGAGGCCCCCTGCCCGGACTCAGTCATGGCTGCCTGATACTGTCAGGTTCCACACTTACCAGACAGATGAGTCCACGTGGGCAGAGGGTAGGCTCCCTTACGTGTCCGATTCGGGGCCCCTGGTAGAGCAGACAGGAGGCCCGCGAGTGCGGAGTGGTATGAGAGCCTGAAGTTAGAGTCCTGGAGCACAGTGGTCTGGCAAGCAACCGGTAGAGCTTGAGACTTGGTGGAGCAGATGCTGAGCAGGAGTTAATCAGACTTGGTCACACACAGGCAGAGGTTGGCAACGGGCTGGCGGCAACGGTACAAGGGAGAAGGCAGAAGCGAGGTCAGACAAGCCGGGGTCGGGTTCAGGCAGCAGTCAAGGAAGGTCCAAAGGTAGCCGGGTCACAACGGGTAAACACTACGGAGATACAGGAACACAGGATGATCACGGGACAAGACACAGAGCTGTTTGATCAGGCAGCACCGGGTCAGTGCAGAGGCAGGCTTCAAATAGGCTGATTGGCGCCAAAACGCCGCGCACGCGCGCACGCCGATTCGCCAAGGCGCGCCGCGCACCCGCGCACGCCCGAGCGCGCCCCTGACACCAGCACGCACGCCCACACCACCGGGCACGTCAAAGGCAGCGCCCACAGGCGGACGCGCGCTAACGCGGACGCGCGCTAGCGCGAACGTGCGTACGCACAAACACCCGGACGCCACCCCGCACGCCACGGCCGGTCAGCCCAGGCGCGCCGGTGCCCACAGGGACACGCGCCCCAGCACGCACAGGGACACGAACGCCAACGCGCCCCGGCGCGCACCGGCGCCCAACCAGGTAACCTCTCTGACAAGAATCCTTTAATGAATTTCCTATAGAAATTAGCAAAGCCAATAAAACGCTGTGCTCCTTTCTTGTCTATAGGTGCAGGCCAATAGCGGATACTTTTTGCGGATCCATTTTGATACTGTCAGGGGAAATGACCAAGCCTAGGAACTGGATGGATTGGCGTTCGAACTCGCATTTTTCGAGTTTGGCATAAAGCCCATGTTGTCTAAGCCGGGTAAGTACATTTCGTACGTGTTTGCGGTGGTCAGTCAGGGAAGCAGAGAAAACCAGGATATCGTCTAGATAAACGATGGCATATAGGTCCAGAAAGTCCCGAAAGACATCGTTGCCGAAGTGCTGGAATGTGGCTGGCGCGTTGCACAGACCAAAGGGCATGACGAGGTACTCGTAGTGCCCAAATTGAGTACGAAAGGCCGTCTTCCATTCGTCCCCCTCTCTTATGCGGATCAAATTGTAGGCTCCACGGAGGTCCAGCTTGGTGAAGACGGTAGCAGATCCTAATCTCTGAAACAATTCGGGAACCAGAGGTAGTGGGTATCTGTTCTTTACAGTAATTTTATTGAGCTCCCGGTAATCGATGCAGGGACGTAAGGAGTGATCCTTTTTCTCTACGAAAAAGATGCCTGCACCTGCTGGAGAAGTGGAGGGACGAATGAATCCTTTCTTCAGGTTTTCGTCTATATAGACTTTCAAAGTGCCCAGCTCCTGCTCAGTTAAGGGAAAAATCCTCCCGAAAGGAACTTCAGTTCCTGGTAAAAGTTCTATCGGGCAATCATAGGGTCTGTGTACTGGAAGAGTTTCTGCCCCCTTTTTGCTGAACACATCCAGGAAATCCCGGTAAGGTTCGGGGAGATTTTGGTAAGACTTGGTTTCTGAATCTAGGTACAGGCATTGAGAGGATGCCATAGGGGTTCCTTGTAAACAGTGTTGCTTGCAATATTCAGATGAAAACTGGATTTTGCCCGTGGACCAGTTGATACTAGGATTGTGAGCCTGTAGCCAAGGCATTCCTAAGATAATTGGGAAGAGGGGAGAGGAGATGACATCCAAGCGTAAAAGTTCCTGGTGTTCCGGGCCAATGGTGGCCAGTAGAGGAACAGTTTCCTGGGTAACAGGGCCGGAGCTGAGAGTGGAACCATCCGCTAAAAAAACTGCTAATCCCTGAGCTTTGGTTTGAGTAGGAATATGATGGTCTTTAATGAAGGTCCGGTCAATGAATCCGCTACATGCTCCCGAATCAATGATGACCGGTACTGGGATGTTCCTTCCAGGTAACTGTAATACAACGGAAAGTGTTAAGTGGTTACCGGATCTAGGTAAAACAGGTGCACACAACGAAGAGGACGGTAGGCACTTACGTCTCTTATTGGGGCATGCTCTTGCAAAGTGTCCAGACTCTCCGCAGTACAGGCACAGGTTGAGAGTACGTCTGCGTGTCTTCTCTTCTGGGGTCAGAGAGGGGCGGAGCAGTCCCAGCTGCATGGGCTCAGGAGCCTCCTGGGTTGGAACAGACGAGACAGGTGGAGCTTGGTTCGGGGCACTAGGAGCCCTGGGTAACATCCAAGTGAGGCGTGGATGGCCAACGGACCTTTCAGAACGTCTTTCTCTGAGGCGGCGGTCGATTTGGATTGACAAGTTGATAAGCTCCTCTAGTGTCTGAGGTATCCCTACCCGTGCCAATTCGTCCTTAAGAGGGTCCGACAACCCCAGCCGGTATTGGTGACACAAAGCCGCGTCATTCCACTCCGTATCCGAGCTCCAACGCCTAAACTCTACAGCGTAATCTTCGGCCGCTCTGCGGCCTTGTTGAAGGGAGTGCAAGGCGGCTTCTGCTATGGCTGTTAACTGGGGATCCTCGTACAACTGGGACATTGCTATGAAAAAGTCATTCAAGGAATCCAAAGATCTGGCCTTTTGCTCAAGCAGGTGGTGGGCCCAGGTCTGAGGCTCGCCGGACAGCAGAGATATGACAAACCCCACTTTGGTGGCTTCCAGGGAAAACGTACGGGGTTGTAGAGCAAAATAAAGTTCGCATGCGTTGCGGAAAGCCCGGAACTTGCAATGATCTCCGGAGAATTTTTCGGGTGTAGGCACCCTGGGCTCTGGTGGGAGCATTACCACAGAGGGAGCTGAGGCAGGATTAGCAGGTGCTGTTCCCAAAGGGGAGGCTGAGAGGGCCTGGACCTGTCCCTCCAGTCTGGTATAGCCCTCCTGTAGACTTTTGATGGCTTGGGTGAGGCCCGCTAGGTGCCTGCAAAGTTCATCCATGGGGAGGCCCCCTGCCCGGACTCAGTCATGGTTGCCTGATACTGTCAGGTCCCACACTTACCAGACAGGTGATTCCGCTTGGGCAGAGGGTAGGCTCCCTTACGTATCCGATTCGGGACCCCTGATAGAGTAAACAGGAAGCCCACAAATGCGGAGTGGTATGAGGGCCTGATGTGGAGTCCTGGAGCAGGGTGGTTTTACAGGCAACCGGTAGAGCTTCAGGAAGGCTGGAACTAATGCTGAGCAGGAGCTTATCAGGCTGGTCACACACAGGCAGAGGTCGGCAGCGAGCTGGCAGCAACGGTACAAGTGGAGCAGGCAGTAACAAGGTCAAACAAGCCGGGGTCGGGTTCAGGCAGCAATCAAGGGAGGTCCAAAGGCAAGCCGGGTCACAACGGGTCAAACTCACTGTCAGAGAGGTTACCTGGTTGGGCGCCGGTGCGCGCCAGGGCGCGTTGGTGCTCGTGTCTCCATGCGTGCTAGGGCGCGTGTTCCTGGGGGCGCTGGTGTGTCTGGTCTGACCAGCCGTGGCGTGCAGGGTGGCGTCCGGGCGGATGCGCGTTAGCGCGAACGCGCGTACGCACGTCCGCCCGGATGCCACCCTGCACGCCACGGCTGGTCAGACCAGACACACCAGCGCCCCCAGGAACACGCGCCCTAGCACGCACGGAGACACGAGCACCAACGCGCCCCGGCACGCACCGGCGCCCAACCAGGTAACCTCTCTGACAGAGCCTATCTTGATGACATTGTCATCTTTAGTCAGGACTGGGAGAGTCACTTACCGAAGGTCCAGTTGGTCTTGGATGCGCTCCGAAGGGCGGGGTTCACAATGAACCCGGAAAAGAGCAAGGTTGGGTTGGAGGAGGCCCGCTACCTGGGGTATGTTGTAGGCAGGGGCACGATTAAACCCCAACTAAACAAGGTGGAGGCTATCAAGAAATGGCCCCATCCACTCACAAAGAAACAGGTGCATTCTTTCCTTGGCATTGTGGGCTATTATAGGAGGTTTGTCTCCAACTTTGCCAGTTTAGCAGTGCCTCTGACTGATCTCACCAAGGGAAAGAACGCAACTGTGGAGTGCAGAAGCAGAAGCAGCGTTCTGCCAGGTTGAAGCAAGCTTTGTGCCAGGAACCATTGTTGGTAGCTCTCGACTTCCAAAAAGAGTTCCTGGTACAAACAGATGCCTCAAAGTTGGGTCTGGGTGCAGTACTGTCCCAGATGGTTGGGTGGGATGAGCACCCCGTTGTGTACTTGAGCCGAAAGCTCACACCAGCTGAGAGGAATTATTCCATTGTGGAAAAGGAGTGTCTTGCAATAAAATGGGCTTTGGAGACACTCCGCTACTACTTGTTGGGCCCACCCTTCAAGTTTTTTTTTTCTTTTCTTTTTTTTTTTCCACATCAGCAAACTTTTAGAGAGATTTTAAGTCAGCTGCGTCATTTACGCTGCGCCCCCTCTCTTTTTCGCATCATTGTGGATTAAGGAAAATTGTAATCTCTTTAATACAAAAACTTTTAATCGATTTTCCCTTTCCCTTTTATCCATTAAAAATACCAATATTTACTTATCTATTTTTATTTTTCTCCCCCCCCGAAAAAAAAAAAAACTCCCCATCCTCCCCCTCCCTCTCCCCCCCACGGTCCTCAAGCATCTATAAATGTCATGTACCTTTCTGTGTTCCTATACTCATGCCATCTTGCCCACGTCTTAGTATATTTATCTCGCCGGCCTTCCATCGAGTGTTTTGCTTCTTCCATTCCTCTAACCCATTCTACCCTTATTATCCAGTCCTTCATCCTTGGGGCTTCTACCCCTTTCCAGTGACACGGGATCAGTGCTTTAGCCGCTTTTTCAAGAGGAATGGGGTTACTGACTTGGTGTATTGGGAGATCTCTCTTTCCGTGTCATGGAACAGACACGTCCAAGGATTTTTATTAACCTGCTCCCCCGTTATCTGTTGTATTTCGGTCAGGACTTCTCCCCAATATTTCTGGATTTTAGAGCACTCCCACCATAGATGGGCAAGAGTGCCAATTTTTCCACATCCTCTCCAGCAAGTTGGAGGGGTCTCAGCATCATATTCATGTACCTTCCGGGGCGTCCTATGCCATCTTGCTATCGCTTTGTAGGCCATTTCATGTGTCCGGGAGTCTCTTGCCGTTAAATGAACCATCTTTAGAATCTTACTTCTATGTGCTTCACCTTCTAAGCCTCCTATTTCCTTTTCCCACTTTTCCAAAAAAGTGGGGAATCCTTTACTAGCTTCCCCCCTTAGGACGCTATATAATTTTGAAATACTTCCTTTCACACACGTGGGGGTATTTAATAGTTTTTCAATATCCCTTAACTGGTCTTTTCCTCTTAGTGGTTGTGGCAGTGAACGTGTAAAGTGCTGTAACTGGGCGTACCTCCACTTGTCTAGTGGTTTGTTCCCCCAGGCCTGTGTGATTTCAGTGTAAGTGTACAATCTATTTCCTTTCATCACATTGTGTAGTTGTATTACATCTTTTTTTGCCCATCTTGTGAAATATAGGTATTCCTCCTTCCCAGGTAAGAAATAATCCGTGTTTAATAGTGATAATAATGGTGAATTGAATTCCCAATGGCAGCTCTTGCCTACCCTATCCCAAATTCTAAAAGTGTTCTTAGTCAAAAAATTAACTCTATTTCCCAAATCCCTATATTGTGGTGGAATCCATATTAATTTTTCTATATCCACCCCACTCAGTGTTGCTTCAATATTCACCCATCTTTTCTCCTGTTTACTGTGTAGCCAGTTAATTATCCTGGAGATAACAGCCGACTGATAATACTTTTTGAAATCCGGTGCACCTAACCCTCCCAATTTTTTATCCTTCGACAAAGTGTCGTATGCTACCCTAGGGTGCCTACGAGCCCATATAAATCTTAAGATTAAAGACTGCAGTTTAGCAAAAAATATAGGGGGGATCTCTATTGGAACCATTTGGAAGGTGTATAATACTATGGGCAGCACAAACATTTTGATCGCATTTATCCTGCCTATCCATGACAGGGCTTTATATCTCATCCTACCTAATAGATCTTTAGTTTTATTGAGTAGGGGTACATAATTATCGGCGAACAAGTCCCCCGGTGAGGATGATATTTTTATACCTAGATAAACCAGTACCCTCTCACACCATACAAATGGAAGCCCGGCTTGGAGTGCTCTCTGCTCTCGCTTAGGGATTGATATATTTAGGAGCTCTGACTTACTCATGTTTATTTTAAAGTTTGCCAAACCCCCATAGTGCTCCAACTCCTTGAGCGCCATGGGGATTGTCGTTCTAGGATGGGTAACGAAGCATAGCAAATCGTCAGCAAATGCTGCTATTTTGTACTCCTTCGTTCCGACCTTAATTCCCTGAATGTCTTCGTTCCTACGGAAAGCCGCTAAGAGTGGCTCTAAGGATAAGATAAACAAAATTGGGGAGAGGGGGCAACCCTGTCTTGTCCCGTTAAACAATTCAAGGGGACAAGACAGGGTCCCATTCACTCTAATCCTCGCCTTGGGGTGCCTATATAGTGAGAGGATCCATCTCATCATCCTCTCTCCCAATCCTAGATGTTTCAGAGTTTCAGTCATAAAACCCCAATCCACTCTATCGAATGCCTTTTCGGCATCGATTGATAGCAGAGCTGCTGGGGTGTTACTCCTGATTGCTTCCTGCATGAGAAGTAATGTTTTCAGTGAATTGTCTCTCCCCTCCCTACCCGGGACAAATCCCACCTGGTCACTGTGTATCCACTGTTTTAATCCAGTTTTCAGCCTATCTGCAAGTATTTTAGCAAAGATTTTTGTATCTACATTTAAGAGCGAGATTGGTCTGTAGCTTCCGGGTGAGGCTGGATCCTTTCCTTCTTTCAGGATAAGGGTGATATACGCTAGTAGGGATTCTTCTCGGGACTCTTCGTTCTCCCCGAGGGCATTCAAATAGTCACACAATTTGGGTACAAGTATTTCAGAAAATTTTTTGTAGTAAGCTACGGAGTATCCGTCAGGGCCCGGGCTCTTTCCCAGGGCAGTGTTCTTTATCGCCTTTTCTACCTCCCCTTGGGATATGGGTGCATCAAGACGCTCAACCATATCCCTCTCTGCCCTGGGAAGGTCTAGTCCCCGAAGGTACTCCCTTATCCTTTCCTTCTTGTCATCACTCAGTCTCTCTCTCCGGCCTACCTTATAAAGTGCACTGTAATAAGAGTGGAATATTCTAGCAATTTTTGGGGTAGAGAATTCAAGGTTCCCCTCTTCATCTCTTATTTTAGGTATAAAGGTCCTATTCTTTTTTCCCCTAATTCTTCTGGCCATCCACCTTCCTGGTTTATTCCCTTCTCGATACATATCTCTATTTATCGTATCGAAAGCACAGCTCCTTTCCTTCTCCAGCAAATCATTCAGGTCTCTTCTTTTCTTGATTAGCTCATGCTTTTCTGGGAGCCCCCTGGGTCTTGTACTCTGTTCTGCTTCCTGGATCTCCCTGTATAAGCGTGTCAACTTTTCTCCCCTCTCTTTTTTTTTCCTCATTCTGATAGCAATCCAAATCCCTCTTATATAGGTTTTGTGTGCTTCCCAAAGAGTGGATCTGGATATGTCCTCTGTATCATTAACCTCGAAGTAACTTTTTAATTCCTGCTCTATTTTCGCAACTGCATCTGGATCTTGTGTGAGGGAATCATTAAGTTTCCAGTTTATCCTAGGCCGATCCACACCGGCGATCTCAACTTGGATTTTCACCGGTGCATGATCGGACAGGGTAATAGCCTTAATTTCTGCTACCTTCAAAAATGGGACCATCTGATGTTCTATTAAAATGTAGTCTAACCTCGAGAATGATTTATGAGCAGGGGAGAAGAAGGTATAGTCCCGATCTTTTAAGTGGCTTATTCTCCATGCATCCATTAATTGAAGGTGATTTAACATTTTTTTGAGTGTCTTTCCATGTGTGCCCGATCTTAATTCACCCCTTGACGTGTCCACCTCAGGATCCATACACAGGTTCAAATCTCCTGCGACTATTAGTTTACCTTTTCTAAAAGATTCTAGTTTTGTCAAAATTCTCTTAAAAAAATTCTCCGGGTTTCTATTAGGGGCATAGATATTCACCAATGTGATCCACGTCTCAAACATTTTCCCTTTCACAAACAAGAACCTGCCTCCAGGATCGGCCAATCGCTCCTCTTCTTCAAACGTCATTGTTCTATTGAACCCTATAGCTACTCCCCCTGAATGTGCTGATCCAGCGTCCCCATATAACCACTTTGGGAACAAATGCGATGTTAATCCCTTACTTGCGTGCGTTACATAGGTTTCTTGCAGAAACACCACGTTTGTGCCCAGGAGGTGCAGCTCCTGATTGATTTTATACCTTTTTTTTCTGTATTCAATCCCCTCACGTTATATGTGACGAAATTAACTACTCCCATTTTTTATTACTGGAGAGAGCGTCCGGCCAATCCCATGAGGCATAGCAGGATAAAGAGAAAGGGAGGAGAAAAAAAAAAAAGAGGCCTGCCCACACCCCCCCCTCCCTTCACCTCCACCTTCCCTGCCCGCCCCCACTCCCTCCACCCCCCCACCCCCCCATCTGGAACAGATCGCCTATTTCTGGCTGGGCAGACTCCTCTGTTCAAAATATGGATCAGGTGGCCTCCCTCATTCAGATGCCACCCTGCACCCATATTCCCCATAGGGCTCATGTCGTGAGGACTCCCCGTATCGCCCCGGCACCCTCCCCCCGCCCCGCTCATGTCGGCACTACCCTTCTGCCCCTAACTATGCCTCTTGGTTATTAGCTTATATTAACCATTGTGCCCCTCCCCTCCCTCCGCCCTATTGTATCTCGCGCTGGAGCTGCAGTCTCTTCCACACCCCAACCAGGAATACGTGGAGGAACGATGTCTAACTTGCGACAAAAGTCCTCAAGGTCTTCTGGGAATCTAAGCACTGCCGTTCGTCCATTCCTTTTTCCAATTAGGCAGGCCGGGAACCCCCATTGATATGCTATTTCTGTCGTTTTCAGTAGGGCTGTTAGCGGCTTCAGCAGCCTCCTTCTTGTGAGGGTCTCTGCTGATAGGTCTGAGTAAACCTCAGGCCTGATTGATGTCGCAGTTTTCCCAAAATTTTCACTTTTTCCACCTCATAGTGGAACTTCACTATCACATCCCTTGGACTCTCTGATGTATTTCTGGGGTATCGTGCGACCCTATGGGCTCTATCTACTTTCAGAGGGGCCATTATTTCTCTATCCAGCAATGGGTTTAGCAATTGTTGTAGTGCCGGCGCCAGCTCTTCCTTCCCGAATTTCTCTGGGAGACCCTTGATTCGCAGGTTTTTGCGTCTGCTGCGATTCTCCTGGTTTTCTAATTTATAAAGAAGGCTTCTATTTGCTCTTTGTATGTCTCTTATTTGCATATTCATACCCTCTAGTCTCCGCTCGTGTTCTTCCAATCTGTCCTCCATCTCCTCCATCCTTTTCAATACATGCCCAATGTCTACCCTTACGGTCGCAATCTCTTTTTTAAGGGAGGTCTCCAGTTTCAGTAGCAATTCAGCAAGCATTTCTCTAATATATGGAGCTTCCTCCTGTGTGAGCTGCAGTGGTGGTTTATTCCCCCTTGCAGTATCTTCCTCCTCAGTTCTCCCATAAGGGCCTTCCTGTGTCTCAGAGCCATACATCTGCTGGCTTCCGCTGATCCTTACTCATGCACTTTTGCTTTTATTCTCCTCTGATGCCCCTCTCTGTTTGTTTATTCCTGGGCGTGAGGATACTCCCAATCTGGGACTCCCTTGAGGTTCTTCCAGCATGCTGGCTTCAGTTGACATGTAGCGCTGAATCCCGCCTGGGCTTGTTGCGGTTACAGTTCCTTTATTACCTTTGGTTGCCTTCCCCCTCATCTCCACAGGCCTCTAGCACTCCACCCAACCCTGGAAGATTAATACAAGCCTAGGTATGAGACCTAGTGGTTGTATACAACTTGCTCCTTGACGGGGGCCAACTCCCTCAGTTCCCTCTTATAACCCTCTTATACCGGTGTGCAAGTCGCTGGTATCCGCTTATGCAGAGGCTCTTATATTAATTCCATGAGGGACCTCTCAGACCTACTTGGGTCTATGAGAGGTCCTGCGTAGAAGCCTTGTCTACCACCGCCCACCCTGCACGTCAGGTCTGGGCGGGAACGTTCACCTCCCAAAAACACCGCAGGGCTACTATCAGGCTCCTTTTATACCCTATTTATCGGAGTGAGAAAGTGAGTTTTAGCCCCCAAACCCAGGCTTAGGATGTGTAATTCTTCTTGAGTGGATCTTGCGCCTACCTCTCTACCCTTCTGTCCCTATGCCAAATGTTCACTGTTTAGTCCAAGTAGCCCAGGATAGCCGGTATTTAAGCCAAATACTTGGAGTTTCTTAGCCTTAAGACATCAAAAAGGGTCAGAGGGGGTTCCCACGTTAGAATATCCGTAGAGAGAAAAAAAAAAAAAGGGAAAAGAAAGAGAAAGCGAATAGCAATGGGACCATCTACTCAGATCAACTGCGACCTAATACAGGCATCTCAGAGGGTTAATACTGTTGCAGATATTGTCATTTAAAGTCAAGAATTTTATCTTCCACTCCGACTATTCTTATGAACAAAAAGCCCAATCCGTTCTCCTTGAGGTTTATATATATGACTTAGTCCCCCTACTTCCGTTCCTCCTCCTCTACCTTAAGAGACTACAGAGATCCAAGGGGGGGGGGGTAAGTGAACGCAAGTGCTCACACTAAGTAAGTAAGTGAACAGTTCATCTGTATATAGGCAAGTGCACCTCAAACACATCTCATCTATTCCTTATTGTTCTAGGGATTGTTCCTTCAGCCTTTTAGTACATATCATGCGTCCGGGCATCTCAGTAGTATATAGCAGGGTTAGTTTTATATCCAGATTACAGTTTAAGTTCTTACCCTGTTTTCCGGCTGCTTTCCCACCATAGACACTTCAAAAAGGGAGCAGGGGGTGCACCAGGGGGTATATCAGCATATACTGAGCTCTCATCATCTCTCACCTCTCCCTGCTCCTGTTTCAGTGTATCCCCTTGCTGGCTCACCCCCCTCCAGCTGCAGCGTTACCTTGTTGTTGTTAAGCCAACCTGTGCCTCCAAAGCCGTTCGCGGTCTCCTCCCTGTCCGTTGCTTCGGAGCTCTAGGCTCCAGGTGTCAGTGTCGGCGGCAGTGCTGTGATTCGCAGCGGCAGCTAGGGCAGCGAGGGGCGAGCTGCTTCCCCTCTCTATCTCCCTCCAGGCCACGTCGGAAGCATCTCACGGTGCCGGCGTCTTTGCGGCTTCCTAGCCTCCTCCTCTCTGTTGAGCGGGTGTACGGGGGGAGCAGTGGCGCCAAGCCTCCTACGGAGCGCTCCTACGTAGCGACGCTCCGCCCCATCCCCTTTGGGGCCCACCCTTCAAGTTAGTTTTAGATCATGCGCCCCTTACGTGGATGGCTCAAAATAAAAACTAAAACTCCAGAATCACCCGGTGGTTTCTCGCTCTACAAGACTTCAGGTTTGTAGTGGTACATAGACCAGAAAAGGTATATCAGAATGCGGATGCCCTTTCCTGGGTCTATTGCCACTTGATTCGTGGTGTCCAGACCCCTGGCCTGGAACGGGGGGGATATGTAGAGGGTCAGCCTGGGGCAGGGTTAAGAAGGGGTTAATTGAAGAGGGCAGGTACTTCCCCTTCAGACCTGCTTATTGTCAGCTGGGCTGAAAGTGTCAGAGGAGAGCTGTTTGAGTAGGAGAGAGAGACACAGAAGCACACTATGTGAAAAGTTCCATTGCTGGATTGTGTACTTGCTGGGTGAGCTTAACTACATAAAAGACTGTAGCTCTGATTAGAGCCATTAACTATTGCCTGTAAGGCTGTATGCTGCGGAACCGTAAGCTTTACCTGTGTGCACAACTGCGTGCCAACACAACCTGTCGTGTCTTCTGTTTGTTTTTGCAAGTTTGCTGAATAAAGCCATTTTTATTTTTACTGGACTGTCTCTGAGCCAGCTGTTCACTCCTCTGATCCCCTACAACAGGGATATGCAATTAGCGGAACCTCCAGCTGTTGCAGAACTACAAGTCCCATGAGGCATAGCAAGACTCTGACAGCCAGCATCACACCCAGAGGCAGAGGTATGATGGGACTTGTAGCTTTGCAACAGCTGGAGGTCCACTAATTGCATATCCCTGCCCTACAATATATATATATATATATATATATATATATATATATATATATATGTATATATATATATATATATATATATATATATATATATATATATATATATATATATTCTGCATTCATTGTAGCCTATATCTACAGTGCATTCGGTGGTGTACTTCAGGTAGTGTACACAGTATCTAACACAGTGTGCACAGTTTCTACTACACTTCTGGTGGTTTACACAGTATACAATACAGTCCAGCCTTTGTCCAATTGCTAATACAGTGCAGGCGGTGTACACAGTATCTAATACAGTGTAGTGTGGTGTTGCAAAACAAAAAATACATCATGTCCAGAATGCCACCAAGGAGAGGCAGACGCTCACAGGCCACTAAAAGAGGGCATGCAGCCTCTGTTTCTACAGTCAACAGTGGTGGTCGTTGGACATGGTGCATCCTCTACAGGTGGCTGTGGGGCACGCTTGTCCTTTATTGCTGCTGCTGGCCATGTTATTGAGCCACAACATATAGAAGAGATGGTGGAGTGGATAACGATGCCGTCCTCATCCTCCTCATCCTCTGTTTTCCAGACTAGTTTGCCTTCCAACTACGCTGCTGCCAAACTGGCCTATTCCACTGGCTCCTTGTCCACAGCCACTCCTCCCATAGCCCCAACATCAGAACAGAAGAGTCCCTAGAATTATTCAACCACAGTGTTGGTTATATGCTGCTGGAGGATGCGCAGCGATTTGAAGGCTCCAATGCTGGTTCCCAAGTTGAGGAAGGGAGTAATGTAAGCCTAGATAGAGGGGGTGCCAGAGAAGGACAAGAAACTGGAAGTCATGTTCCCCCACCTGCAGCATACTGCACTTGAGTGCCTGAGAGAAGAGAAAAGGAAAGTGAGGAGGAGGAGGCACAACTCCAACAAGGCAGGATGTCCTCTAGGAGGCAGCTTAAGGGCAGCCACCCAATTGCATCACACTGCAGAGCTCTGCAGATGGGGCCTTTTTTTACATGTGCAGCAGATCGCACCTTTGCTGTTTGCAACCTAAGTCTGAAGCGATCAAGCATGGCCAGAATAGCAGCAGCTTGGGCACCACATGCTTGAACAGACATATGATGACCTGCCATGCAGTCCATTGGCAACAGCACTTGAAAGACCCACATCAAAGAAAAAGGTGGACTTCTCCTTGCTCCTCATCTGGGATCTCCAAACCTACTATACCTCCAGTCCTCTCAAAAATCTGCACTGAGAGGAATGAAGGTGTAGCAATAGGTGTCACAAGTACTTGCAGCCAATCTGCTGTCAGTACACCACCAATTAATTTTAGCAGGCAAATTTCTTTTTTTTGCTGAACCGTAAAAAGAAATTTGGTCCCAGCCATCCACATGCTCAGCGTCTAAATGCTAGCTAGGCCAAATTGCTAGCACTGCAACTGCAATGCAACTGCTGCCTTTTCAGCTGGTAGACTCTGCCCCTTTCATGAATTTGTGGAATGTGCTGTACCTCAGTGGCAGGTTCCAAAACGTCCATTTCTTTTCACGGAAGGCCATTCCTGCTCTCTACCAGCATGTGGAAGGCAATGTTTTAGCCTTGTTGGACAGGGAGGTCAGCTGAAAGGTTCATATTACCGCTGACTCATGGTCCAGCAGGCATAGGCAGGGACATTACCTTTACTTCATGGCACACTGGGTAACTCTGCTGGCAGCTGGGAAGGATGCAGGACAGGGATCAGTGTTGTTGGAGCTTGTTCTGCCACCACGCCTGCCCAAAATGCTAGTGGTGATTCTGCCACACCTCTCTCCTCCACCCCCTCTCTTCTTCTTCCTCTATGGCCTCTTCTCAGATTTGTCCTCTGGATCAAAGGTGCTCCGTAAGCGTTCAAGGGGCTACGCAAGCAGTCAGGCTAAAAGATGCTATGCGGTGCTTAAGTTGGTCTGCCTAGGGGACAGGAGCCACACTGGGGCAGAGATTCTGTCAGCTCTGCAGGGGCAGGCTCAGAGGTGGTTGACGCCATGCCAGTTTCAGCCAGGAATGGTTGTATGTGACAATGGCACCAACCTTCTCTCTACCCTCCAAAAGGGACACTTGACCCATGTTCCATGTTTGGCACATGTCCTGAATTTGGTAGTGCAGCAGTTCTTGAGCAGGTCCCCAGGCTTACAAGATCTCCTGAGGCAGGCCAGAAAAGTCTGTGGTCATTTCCGCCGGTCATACAATACCAGGGCTCGGCTGGCTGACATTCAAAGGGAATGCAACCTGCCCATCAACCGCCTCATTTGTGACATGCCCACCAGATGGAACTCAACATTGGCAATGCTGCAGCGGCTGCACACACAGCAGAGGGCCATCAATGAGTACCTGTGTGAGTTTGGCACCAGGACAGGGTCAGGGTAGCTTGGCTTCTTTTCGTTACGCATGCATGCACTGTCCTGTCATCATTTGAAGAGGCCACAAGGATGTTGAGCAGTGACAATGCATGCATCGGTGACACTGTCCCTCTAGTCTTCCTGCTGGAGCACACGCTTCGTGGAATCATGGATAGGGCACTTAAGGCAGAACAGCGGGAGGAAGAGGAGGACTTCCTTTCCTCTCACGGCCCTCTTTATCCAGATAGCATTCCTGTGGGCCCGCCAAACACACAGGAAGTGTATATAGTGGTGAACCACAAAGAGAATTTTTTAGTTCTCAATAAAGCATTGCCAACATCCCAGAATATATTGCAAAAAGAGGACCCTAAAAAAGGGACACTTGAACCCCCCCCAGTACAGCGGGACTTTATAAGCGAACAAAGAAAATTTTATAAAAACATATTATTTATTTGAAAAAATGCTTAAAAAAGTATAAAAACATGATAGAGACCTATACAGAGTAATAATCTATACAAAATATTGTGCCAAGTACAAAAGTTTTTTTTTTTTTTTGTTTTTTTTTACTCATGGTGTATTTTTTACAACTTCAAATATGAACACATATTTCTTCATAAGCCTGACATGTTTCAGGATGATGTCCCTTCTTCAGAGGTGTTTTTGGGAGAGAAACATGGATGTATTCTGAAAAACAGGTAAGATAAACTTAACATAGACACCTAGACACCTCCCCTATATCCCATGCATCAGAGCTAACTGCTTTTCATCTCCATTTAAATGTTTAGAAGGGGACACTTATGAATAAAACCTTCCTATACAGTTACAAATAACTGCAAGGAAGAATAGCGATATCTCAAAGGTAGGAGAAAAGAGGGGGGGAGAAGATTCTTCTCCCTTTCTTAGGAACAGCAAAGCATAGAGATGGAAAAAGATTAGATCTAATGACCTTTTGACTTACTTTTTAATATAGATGCAGTCCACAGGTGGCTGGGGCATTGTTGCTTGTTGATAGATGTAGTTTACACTGGCAGGACGCCATCTGCAGGCTTTAAAGTCCACCGGCGCCTGCGCAGTGCTGATCGTTGTGGTAGTGTCAGCAGAGTGGGATATTTGGAAGGGCCGCATCATCGCGTGTAACGCGATGATGTCATCACATCGCGACGCTAAGAAGAAGGATGAGAACAAAGCAGAATGCGATGCTCCGGACCGAGGAAGGGGAAAGGGAGAAAGGAGAAAGGCACGTCCAATAGCATGATAGGCTGCCTGAAATGTAAACAGAGCATCTCTGTGGCAACCACCAAACACAAAACACTGACGGACCGAATCACAAGACACATATGGGAAAAAGATTCTGGGGAACATCCCCGGGGGACTTACAGGGACCCCGATGGGAAACACCAAAGGGACCTCCAGGGCAGGATCTGCACGGTGCCCGTCCACTATCAAAATAGTGGAGGAGCGTCATGCAGATGAAGCCCACCGGTGCGATACAGTTGCGATTGCACAGTCAACCCAGGGTAAAACACAGGCCGACCAGGCACACAATGGAAAATAGAGGCCCGACCTCCCATCAAAGGATGGGAAGAAAGGGCCCCCGTGCGCAGACATAATTTTGATTACATGAAAAGACATCCAACATCAAATTATATAGTGCGATATTCTCATCAGTTATATCATCAATCAGATCATAACAATTTTTATCATATGACATTGCAATAATGTGGAAATAGTGAATATGCCTTACAATTACACAATTCTTAAACGAAAGTTTTTACACATGTTGACTGAAAGTATGGCACATTTCTAAAAGCTAATCATTCCTTTTCACATCCCCCCGACACAAACCCATCCAAGAATGGACAGAAACTGATTTGAGTATTGAGTCCTGGGAACAGAGTTGCATTGAGATCGGCAATCCAACGGACCTCCCTCTGGAGTAAGATCTTGTTCCAGTCACCACCTCTACTATCCAGATGAACCCGGTCGAGAATGGTGAAATGAACAAGGGGAAACTTGCCCGCTTGGTGGTCTCACACATGTCACCCCAGAGGGAGATCCGGGTTCGTGCTGGTGATGTGTCGTGCTGCTCTCTTGTAGAACTCTAATTTTGTTTTGCCAACATAAAAACATTTACATTGGCATGTTAGAAGATAAATGACACCGGGCGTTTTGCAATTGGCATAATGTCTAGGCCTGTACATCCTGCCATTTGGTAATACAAATTTTACCTGTGTGTTCATATATCGGCAGCAAGTACACCCACCACAGGTAAAAGTTCCAAATCTTTTACATGCATTGAAACAAAAGGTGCCAGTATACTCACTTTTAACCAAATGGTCTCTTAGTGAGCGTGCTCGTCTGAAAGTGATGGTGGGTGTCGCAGATACATGTGATTTTAAATTAGGATCAATTTGTAGCAGGTGCCAGTGCTTCTGTAAGATGTTTCGAATGATTTTGTGTTGCTTGTTGTAAGTGGTTATTAGTCTAGTGATTGATTTGGAATCAACAGATTTTTTTTAGGAAAAAGTATATTTTGTCTCGGTTGTCCTCGTGCATGTTTACAGGGCCTTTTTCAGACATGTGGATGAGTAGCCTCGATCTAAGAGTCTTTTTCTTAGTAGATTTGCCTCATGGACAAATTCAGTGTCTGTGGAGCAATTACGTCTAGGCTTCAGATATTGCCCATATGGAATGGACAACACCAAGGACTTAGGATGCAAGCTGGACGCATGTAAGATAGTGTTTCCAGTGGTCTCCTTTCGATAGAGACCACTGGATAAGAAACCATCTGTTGATTTAATAAACTTTAGATCGAGAAATGTGATAGAGGTGTCATTAAAAGTCATAGTAAAATATAGATTGAATATATTTTTGTTCATAATATGTATGAAAGCTTGTAAGTCCTCTGGTGTTCCATTCCATATCATCAGTATGTCGTTTATATACCTAAACCATGCTACCACATGGGTGGTATAAGACGACAAACTGTCATCAGACAACAAGGATTGCTCCCACTCCCCCAGGTACAGGTTGGCATACGATGGGGCACAGCAAGTCCCCATCGCAACCCCCTGCACCTGGAGGTAGTAGGATCCATCAAAGGAAAATGTGTTGTGCGTTAGAATGAAATCCAATGCCTCTAATAAGAAATTTAACTTTCGATCACCCTTATGGGATTGTAATAGAACATGTTTTATTGCTGAAAGGCCTAGGTTGTGGGGGATGGAGCTATATAATGCTTCCACGTCTATAACAACTAGAAAAGAGTGAGGTGGAACATGTAATTCTTCTAAATTTTGCAATAAATGAATGGCATCTTTGATATATGAAAATAAACCAGCAACAAAGGGTCTGAGATGACTATTGAAAAATTTGCTCAGGTTTTCAGTTAAAGATCCTTTTACGGAAATAATGGGACGGCCCGGAGGAATTTTTTGGTTCTTATGTATTTTTGGGAGACAGTACAGGGTGGGAATACGTGGATAAGGTGTTCTAATATACTCCCAAACATCTTTATTAATGGCCCCATTGCAAAACGCCCCATCTACCAGATCATAAAAAGCATAATTGAATTTATCAATGATGCCTTTTGAGATAGGTTTGTACCAATAATGGTTTGTGACAACCTTAACACACATCGCTTGGTATTGCTCATTTGTCATAATGACGATGTTTCTTCCCTTGTCGGATGGTTTATTTGTAAGGGAGTGTTCTTTTTTAAGGGATTCTAGAGCTAGCTGTTCATCTTTGGTGAGATTGCCACAAAGTACCTGTGATTTTATTTTCTTAATCTCTGATGTAGTAGAAGCTATAAAGGCCGCTAAATTGGGATTACTAGTAAATTAATGAAATTTCCCAGACTTTTTTTTAAACTTTCCTTGTTTATCTGGCAGTGGTAAGGATTCTTTTGTAATGTGTTCCTCTAGGAGGGTTTCAATATCTATTCAATTAGGTCACTGGGATCCTGTTCCTCAAGGAGTGTTAGAAGATCATCCAATGCTTCATCTGATCTCTTAGTCTCTATTTGATAAATATTTTTTTCTTTTTCCTTTGAAAAAAGGCTCTTATAGTAAAGTTTTCGAGCAAAAAGATGTAAATCTTTTATTACTTCAAAGGTGTTCAAACCAATATATGGACAGAAACAGAGACCTTTATGCAACAAATCCCTCTCAGCTTGAGTGAAACACACAGGAAGAAGAGGAGGAAGAGCAGGATTGTGTCAGCATGGATGTAGAGGATAACACTCAGCAGCAGTCCTCAAGGGATGGTTTTCAGTCCCCAGAAACCCAAGGAGTTGTACTTGGCTGGGAGGAGGTAGTTATGGATAATGTGATCCTTAGTGACCCAGAGGACTCAGAATCGAATATTTCTGCAAACTTTCCCTTGAGAAAGTCACGTGACCTGTGACGCAATGCTTCGGGAGGAGACGTGATGTCACGTCCGAGTGTTTGTTTTTGTTGAACACGCTGGATGTGCAGTGAGGAGGAAAGCTACATTCGTTAAACTGATAGTTCAATATGCGGTATATATTGAAGCAAATGTGAGTGTGTATGTTTTGTATTAAGAGGAGGTAATCACTGTAATATCAATCTTGGGCAATGATGATATATGAAATTGTTTGGAGAAATCAACTCATCTTGGAGACACTGGATTGCTTTTGGAGACATTAAAGAAAACGGCTTGCACTGTGTTCCAGGATCGGAACACAAACAGGCTGATTGCCATAAGGATCTTTTGTGTCTAAAAACTTCGAGAAGGTGAGCAGGCAGTACACACTGAGGAGGTGGTGACTTTCTGTCTGCATTTTTTTCAAATTCCATTATTTTTATCATTCCATCCTTTTAATTTTTTATGACCTCGGTTGTGGTAATTAGATATTATGGACAACTAATGAGATGTGGATATAATTTATCACTGTGAATCATTATTGTTTATAGGTTCTAGCGCACTATTAGCCAATTATATTAGTCTGCAAACTTACACTGCATGGCTTTCCTGATTCTGCAAAGCCTGCGAAAGGACCCTAGGATTCATAGTATCAAGGAGAGGGATCATTACTGGCTGACAAGCCTTCTTGATCCACGGTACAAGGGTAAGGTTGCAGAACGCATCCTGCCTTTACAGAGGGAACAGAGGATGAAATATCTTCAGGAGGCCTTGAAGAAAGGTTTGTGCAATGCATTTCCAGACCCTGGGAGGTTACCATTTCCTGGTACTGAACAACATGTTGCTGAGGCTTCGTTTAGTCAGAAGAAAGAGCGGCTGACCGATGCCTCTAAACAATTTTTCAGTCTTCAGAGTTAAGGTCTGATCGGTTCAAGCAACCCTCGCCAGCGTCTGCATTATATGGTGCAGGAATATCTAGGGGCAAGAGCGGACTTGGAGACCCTTCCAACAGAGCATCCACTGGGTTACTGGGTCTTGAGGATGGACCACTGGCCAGAACTTGTTCAATATGCAATTGAGCTACTGGCCTGTCCTGCATCCAGCGTGCTTTCTGAACACACATTCAGTGCTGCTGGAGGGTTTGTAATGGATCAAAGAGTATGCCTGTCCACAGACTTCATTGATAGGCTCACATTCATAAAAATGAATCGGTCTTGGATCAACAGCTATCAAGCACCTGATGCTGATGTAACTAATTGAATTTGCTATGGATCCAGGATCCCTTGAATACTGCCTGTGCTCAATCTTGATGATGCTAGCTTCCAACAATATTTTTGGTTTAGGGCACCACAATCACCACCCAAGACCCAATTTTTCTGCCACTGTTTAACAGGTGCATGTAATTACAATTTTTGATCCAATATTTAACAGCAGGTCCCGTTCCTGTGCCAAACAAGAGTATCTGTGAGGGGTTACAGTGTTCTGGTACCACCAACACCTAGGGCTTAAGGTTACAGTGTTGTGCACCACCACCACCACCATCCAAGGCCCAATTTTTCTCCCCTCGCTTAAAAGGGGCATGTAATTACAATTTTTGATACATTTTAACACAGGGCCCGTTCCTGCACCGAAGAGTAACCGTGAGGGCTTACAGTGTTCTGGTGCCACCAAAACCAAAAGCCTAATATTGTGCTCCTGTTTAACAGAGACATGTAATTACAATTTTTGATATAACATTTCTCAGCAGGGCCCATTCCTGCGCCCAACAAGAGTAACTGTGAGGGGTTACAGTGTTGTGGCCACCACCAACACCACTCAATGCCCAATTTGTCTGCCCCTGTTTAACAGGGGCATGTAATTACAATTTTTTATATAATATTTTACAGCAGGGCCTGTTCCTGTGCCCAACAAGAGTATCTGTGAGGAGTTACAGTGTTGTGGCACCACCACCACCCAGGTCCCAATTTTGCTGCCCTTGTTTAACAGGGGCATGTAATTACAATTTTTGATATAATATTTTAATGCAGGGCCTGTTCCTGCACCCAACAAGAGTAACTGTGAGGGCTTACAGTGTTCAGGTGCCACCAAAACCAAAAGCCCAATTTTCTTCCCCTGTTTAACAGGGACGTGAAATTTAAAAAAAAAAATCTTTTTTTTTTTTTCAATAATTTTTTATTAAAGTTTTTTGAAAATAAAGTACAATGAACAATCATTGATATGTTATGTACACAGTGAAGATAGACAACAGAGTGAACTATATGTGTTATACCTGGAAACATAAGAATATTGCCAATCCCTGCCACTTCTCCTCCAGCACCCCAACTGGGATCAAACTGTGCTGGGAGAGACTGGACAGTACAGACACTAAACAGCATAAATCAACAGTACCTAAGGTGTACATAACAGGGTATGATAGGGACAATTTTCTTTTAGTTTTGTGTTAAAGGACATCCATTTGAGAGAGGATATATAGTGAAGATGGAGAGGGGCAAGGGAGAGAAAGAGAGAGGGGACTGGAAAAGGTAAGAAAAAAAGGCAAGAGATGTAATTAACATTTTTGAAATGATATTTAACAGCAGGGCCCATTCCTGCCCCCAACAAGAGTAACTGTGAGGGGTTACAGTGTTCTGGCACCACCAACACCTAAGGCCCAATTTTTCTGTTTAACAGGTTTAACAGGGGTATGTCATTACAATTTTCAATATTATATTTCAGAGCAGGGCCCGTTCCTGCCCCCAACAAGAGTAACTGTGAGGGGTTACAGTGTTGTGGCAAGGTATGGTATGGGTATGGTATGTATACAGTCACTACAAACCTCAATAAACTGTAGTAGGCAAAATAATGTGCAAAAATAGCAATAGTAAACTTTCCTGTGCAAAGTGCAAATAAATATGTCCACTGTAGAGACTAATGAAAGTCCGAACAGATCGAAGGTATAATAGGACTGGGAGTGTAGTCCAATGCAATTAAATCCTCTTTCTGTGGTCGAGCATTACAATGTGCAGAATAGTGCAATAAGGTGCTGAAAAAACTTTCATTAGTCTCTACAGTGGACACTGTTTTTTGGATATATGTTTGTTATACACAGTTTTTGCATTTTTTGCACATATTTATTTGCACTTTGCATCATTGATTTACTGCACTTTGTCATTATCACCTATTACTGTTTTACACCGCATTGCACCTTCTGTTTTATAGAAGCTTTTTAATAGTGGTTTTATATATTTTTTCTTTTTTTTTCTTTTTGATTTTGATTATTTTGCGTATTAACAATATCCACTTTTTTACCTATATTTGTACTGCTACCTTTAGCAATATATTTTCTCATTCTGTCAAGAACAGTGCAGCACCAACTTCTATATATTTATTCTATTGCTTTATGGGCTGGGTTTCGGTGCTTGCAGCAGTTCAACTTTTAGCTCCTCTTTTTTACATGGTAGCACAGGAATAATCACACACTACAGTATAATTACAATTTTTGATATAATATTTCACAGCAGGGCCCATTCCTGTTCCCAACAAGAGTAAGTGTGAGGGCTTACAGTGTTCTGGCGCCACCAAAACCAAAGGCCAATTATTCTGCCCCTGTTTATCAGGGCCATGTAATAACAATTTTTGATATAATATTTCACAGGAGGGCCCATTCCTGCACCCAACATGAATAACTGTGAGGGCTTACAGTGTTGTGGCACCACCACCCAAGGCCCAATTTTTCTGCCCGTTTAACATGGGGCATGTAATTACAACTTTTGATCTAATATGTCAACGCCGGGCCCGTTGCTGCACCCAACAAGTGTAACTGTGAGGGCCTGTAGTGTTCTGGCGCCACCACCACAAAAGGCCCCATTTTTCTGCCCCTGTGTAACAGGGCCATGTAATTAAAATTTTTGATATAATATTTCACAGCAGGGCCCGTTCCTGCCCCCAACAAGAGTAACTGTAAGGGCTTACAGTGTAGTGGTATGTAGTGGTACTGCTGTTCAGAGTATATAGTGCCTGGGGGCCTGGGGTTTTTGGTATTTTTGGTATTTGTATCTATATTGCCGGGATCCGACAATACAATACAGCCACGAGCAATTTTAAATTACATTTTTTTCCTTTAGAAATGTCATTTTGCTGTGGCACTGTTATAAACATGGCAAAGATGCACTACTTTACATGCATACTAAGGACACCCCCAGGCACGATACTTAAAGGAATATTTCGTTTTTATTGTTTTACTTTAAGCATTATTAAAATCACTGCTCCTGAAATAACGGCTGTTTTTAAAACTACTTTTTGCATTGATACATGTCCCCTGGGGCAGGACCCGGGTCCCCAAACACTTTTTATGGTAATAACTTGCATATAAGCCTTTAAAATTAGCGCTTTTGATTTTTCACATTCGCGTCCCTACTCACAAGGGAGCCTGTGCATTTGCCAAATTGATTACAGAGAAGACTGGCAGGCTTTAGTGTATTTTCCTATAACTTGGCAGCAAAGCTGACAGCTTGTTTTTTTAATAATTTTTAATGTGTGAAAAAATGGTAAGGTGTGATAATACTGCCTGAGACTCATATATAGGCAAGTCAGGTTTCTGCCACAGAAATTGTCATGATAACAATATTTTCATAGATTTGAGGTAATTTGTTTTCCTGAACAAGACTGTGCTCACTTACACAAGTGTTTATGCTTGTGCACTAAAAGCATATTCTGTTATCCAGAGTATGCAAAATGTTTTAAGTGACCCGGGTATTAATGGGGTAGGGGACTTTTTAAACTGATTTAATTAAATACATTTTATTTTTTTACAATTTATTCTACATAGAGATTCTATATCTGGTCAGTGGAGACCTGATCCAGCAAATCCCTGCAAATCTACAGCAACAGATAACTTCTAATTACTGCCATAGTAATTTATTGCTGACCATAATCTATTATTACAGGGGGAGGCAAAAAAGCATTGGAGCAGGAAGCTGTCACATTTAGCAGTGGTAGTAATACTGCCACTAAATGTATCACTTCTCTGCATATAGCTTGAGGTTTCACCAAACTGTTAAATTTACCGACCTCAGAACATTCAAAGTTCAGACAAAATGTGGGTTCAGTAAAAAAACATGCCTTGTATGTAGTGCTGCACTGCAGCCGTCACAAACAGCAGGCGGTTCCAGCACTTCTGCACTCAGCATACTATGCTTCTGTCTTGATCTGAGGTCTGGAACACAACAGACTACATGGTGAGCAGCTGCTTGTGGAGCATCAAAGGAAAAAAAGAATGTATGTACTGGTCCACACTAATACGACACTAGTTAACCAAATTAATGTGAAGAATATTACCATTGTGGAGCTTTATGCTATATGTGTCTTATTTTGTATATGCAGACATCTACAAGGCACCATCTGTCTTGCACTTTAGGGTGTCCAAAATTCACAATATCTTCATTATTTCTATAAATATAATAATTTGGGCTTGCCTATATTATTAGACCATGTAAGCAGTTGATTTTCTTTTTTTAAAGAATGGAAAAATCATCATACATCAATCTCACTCTGTTCATGCTAATATGTTTTTTCATCTTAGTGGCATCTTCTCACAGAATACAACCCCTGGAATGGCTCCAGTAGTGGAAATCAACAGGACAGATGTACTGAGGCAGACAAATGTATTGTGCAGGATTGGTCAGGATCTGATCAAGTCTAAATTAGTAGGAATTCATAAATCTGAATGAAAGTATATAAATGAAGATAAACTGGAAATTAGAAATGAGACCAAGGTTAGGAATGGCAACTGTCAAACAAGAAGTGAATTTAAACTGGTAAGCTAGCTTGAAAACTCTAAAGCGGGCCAAAATGCAACACAACCCAAAAGTGGGCTGTGTACCCCATGTTGACTAATGCATAAATAGCATGTGCAGAGACAAGCTGAAATTTCTCACACTGGTGGCATGCAGAGGAGCAATTAGGGAAGCTTTAAAGGCACCCAGGCAGAAGTTCTGATGATGCTACTGGTCCTAAAGTCTTAGGAGATATAGTTGGAAGGACTGTATGCATGTTCATTGCAAGCTTTCAGCAGTTCAAAGAAAAGCTGTGAATTGTGCAGAGGTGAGCCGCAGAGTCTCTCTATTGACAATAAGTGTTTAGTTCTCATTACCTTTCTGCTCTATTTCATTTACAATCCAATTTCCTTTACAGTAATGGTGATAAACTGTCACTACAAAACTTGGCCCTGTATCTGGTTACTTACAGCCTAGGCTGTCATCCTATACGATTTCAACAGCTGTATGCCTCTCACTACAGACAAGAGTCCCTGGATCTGGTTACTGACGGCATAAGCTGTCATCCTATTCCATTCCAACAGCTGTATGCCCCTCCAGTTTCATCCACTGGCCTCGACTTAGCAATCCTCAAACATGCTCCCCACCAACTCATAACATAATATTACCAGAACCTGTGAAGTCATTCAGGCCTTAAGCATTGCACTGTGGTATGGGGGCAGGGCATACAAATACACTTCACTGTCAGGAAGTAGAGATTTTAGAGCAGCTTTCTTAACTTGGGTTCCTCCAGAGGATACTAGGGACTCTTAGACCGATAGCAGACTGGTCTCCCATCTACACCCACTAGCAATGTAAAGGGTCAAAATAGTTCACTGACATCTAATGTAAAATATCACTTTTACAAAAAACAGAAATAGAAAGGGCACTACACTAATGATCATTGCAAGAAAGTACAATACTGACTACCAATGTAATTCCGCCAATATAACGGGGCGCTTCTCCACTGACCTCCAAGAAGGGGGGAGCTCTCTACTGAACACCGATGTAAATGTGCACTTCTTCACTGTTCACCAGAGAACGGAGGAAATTTTCCACTGACCTCTTATGTAATAGGCATTTTTTTTTTTTTTTGCTGAACACCAGTGTGAAGGGATACTACAAATTACATTGTTTTTGTTTCATTTCTGTTTTGTATGGAGGGCAATGGTATTGAAAAATTATCACCTGTGGGAGGCATATACTTTACATATGCCATATAGAGTACTTTTTTTTTAAACTTTCTGCAACTTACTGATTACATTGAAGCATAACTATAGCCTTTTAACTAAACATAGCTGGCAGACAGGCATTTATTGCAGAAGAAACTGCATGTTCTTCTGAGTGTACACTGATTTGTGCATACGCAATGTACAGTACATTCTCTGTCTTTTTTGGAGCCAGGATGAAATAACTATGGCAATTTCTTCATTCCAAGCTAGCCAATTAAAGTGGTTCTAAAGCCTAAATGTTTTTTACCTTAATCTATTTCTTGCATTGAGATAAAAAGTGTTTGGGCATCGGTACCTCCCCCTTCCCCTCTCTTTATTTATCTGAGCTCTCATATGATCCAGAACTGTGCATATCTGCAGCTCTTCTCTCCCCTAACTTGTCTCTTGGGCTTTCCTGAGGCAGCAGCCATTGGTTCCTGCTGCTGTCAATCAAAGCCAGTGACGAGGGAGCAGATTCCCTGTCTGTGTCAATAGATGCACACAGGGATGCTCTGGTGCAAGCCCACATGAGTGCCCCCAGAGAAATTGGTTTTCTATAGGGGAACTTGAAAGGAGGAGCCAGGACCAGATGGGGGACCTGAGAGGAGGTAGAATTCCATTGCACAGAGCAGGTAAGTATAAACCTCATTGTTATTTAAAAAAACAAAAACAAACAAAAAAAATTCAAAGCTTTACAACCACTTTAAGGTGGTCAAAAATTTGGAACCCAGAAGAGGATGTGAGCAGAGGTGAGGAGGCTTGCAATGCTGGAGGAAGAGTAATGTGGAGTTTAGTTCTGTTCAGTGCACCTCAAGCTTTTTTACGATGGAGTTCCCCAAGACCTCAAGTCAATTTCAAGGGTTCCCTCAGGGTGAAACGTTTGGGAAATGCTGTTTCAAAGGCACTCCATGCACTAATGGGTAGGGATACGGCTGCAGAAAAGGTATAAGCTGTCAGTATACTGAATAGCCCTAACTTTATGCAGCAACTATACACTTGTTCCAAGTTAGATTTCCGTATGCATTGAATCTAAAACATTAGAATGACAGCCAAGGACCCAACATTCTCAAATGACAGGACAGCAGTAGCAACTCCTATTTTTTTTTAATGACAGAGCCATACTAACTATAACTGAGTCTGTATGATATGTGACCATATGTAACTCATACATATGTTTGCCTTGTGTACAGAATTCTTATACCTGTGTGAATTATTTATCATGTTTTAAGGTAAATCATATTTTTCTTGAAGTTCATTCACACCTGTAAGTTTGCTTTACTGTATATTTCTGGACTGATCACTATGCTGCTAAAGCTGCCTTCGATAATTAAAAACCTGTCAAATAAACTACAGAGTGCACGTGTGCCATTTTGATCTGTACACTTTGAAATACAATGTACCTGTCAGGAAGCTTTAGAACCTCATAATTTCAGTGCACTTTAAGCCCGGGTGCACACATGTGTGTTGCAAATTGAAGCTCCGGTTTCACTGCGAAGATAAAAATCATTTGTTCAGAGGTTCCTCTGCGTTTTAGCTGCGGATCAGTGAGCAGGGAGAGGGGGGAGAGGGGGGAGGTGTAGTGAGGAGAAGGAGAGAATTTGTGTTCAGAAAAGAATGCATCTGCGAATCAGATGTGTTCCCATAGAAGATAATGGACTTGTAATTCGCACCACAATGCCCAGAAAACGCACACTTTTTTACGCAATGCGCAGTGCGAATGCAACACACATATATGTGAATCAGATGCATTCAAATGAATGTATTTTAAAAATGTCCTGCGAATTGGATGCAGTGTAAGCCGCATCTAATTCGCATCAGTGTGAACGGGGGCTCAGCCAATGCCTATAAAATAAGAGCTAAATATGTACCCTGTATTAACAGAAACTTATCAACCTAATAATATTAAAATGGGAAGTAGTCACAAAAAGAGGTTATTGAAAATAATAAAAACCTAAATTATGTACATAGATTTTAAAACAATATACAGTACACCAAAGAATTGCAATTATGTTTTGGGAACATTGATGAAGGATAAAAAGCAATTAGCAAAAAAATAAAATATTTCAAATATCCTCACCACTAATTTAATTTCAGACAAATTGTCATATGAAAGTTACAACCTCTTCATGTTGCACTTAAAATTCTAACTCTGAAATGTCTGAAATAATGTGATTCAGAATGCACCCAAGCATTCACTCCATGCTGCTGGTGATTGACAAATAGGCTTATTTAATAAGGCAGTGGAAAAGCAAGCACATCTCTGCTTTTAGCAACTAACACAATTCTGTGTGGACACTTTTAGATGCTGCGCAACTTTGCCTAAATTTCCTCTTCGAATAACACTTAGTACAACACACTGTTTTCACTGTGATCATTTTCTAATTTTGTCTAAGACTAAGGGAATAACAGTATAAAAGTCATGAAATGCTTTGCAACTTTTTGCAGAAGTACTAATTGCTTTATTTCCAAACATCCATTATATCACCTTAGGTGATTTTATCACCATATATAAATCACTCGTGTAGAAACTTGTTTCCTTGCACATGGAGTGCATATTTCAGTCATAACATTTCCAAGTAGAGAAAAAGCTGCTACAAGCGGCAGATATCACACAGCTACACTGTTCTCTTTCCCATAACATGTTGATAATATGAAAGAAAAAGTTAATGGGAACAATAATTAGAAAAGTGTTGTCTCTGAGAGGTTTTTAAAACTTACAGTGAGTGAAAGATTGGCAATAAGCAGAACATTCAAACAGAGCTTAAAATTCATTCACCATGGCACTAGTTCTCAACTTCTTGAGATATTCAAAAAATTCTATCAAAAGAACCTTGCTGTTCAAGTGTTATACAGGTGTCACATCCCAGTAAATGTAGACAAAAATGAAGTGGATGGGGGGGGGGGGTCTTTAGAGGCACCAGAAAACACTTTGAATTATAGTAAATGTATAAAATAATTTTATTGGTACAAACATATTAAAATTGATGTAAAAATAAAACATAGTTACATACAAGAGAATTTCAGATCTACAACAAACAATTGTAACATGTATGTCCTTCTCTGGTTTGACATATCATCACAACAGTATCCCTACGTGTTTAGACTAAAAAAAGTCTTCTTCAGGGAGTTCTTTGTTGAGGAGTACAATAGAAAGACACTACAAGACAAAGGTCAATTAGTGACTTACTCTACAGAATTATATATGAAAAAATGTAAATGCAACACCAAACATATGGATATATCTTACAATGTATGTGTAGAAAGATCATAAGCGGATACCAATACCAGCTTGACACAATTCCAGATCAGGAGGCAATTCAAGGGAAAGTTTCCTAGTGTGTAAAAAATTATTAGAATCAGTATCTCTCATAACACCATCCAGAGGACCCTCATTCTAATATAAAGACACAGGGCACATGGTTAGTAGAGAGTAACAATGAGATGTAAATGTTATAGGCAAGTTTTTTAAATGGAGGAACTTGGCAGGTAACTATATCAAGGTTACTTACTTGCTGATCCCGAAGGGATCTCTTGTAGCACAGTATGGGAAGCCCCACATTTTTAATGCAGTAAAGAAGAGGGGATAATATAACAATTTTTCACACTTGCGGACAAGGTGCACTCATAAGGGGGCATAGGAGTGTTGTTGCCAATAACACAAACCCAGGTAGAAAATAGTGTCCTGTATAAAGAGAACCCCCAATAAAACGGAGGCTGCCTATTAGAGAGCAACCCAAATAAAGAAAGCTGCAAACAACCTCTATAAATTCAATCACCCATATTAATTCTCTTAGCTTACCCAATAGAGTCTTTGTTTCCCATAAATATGGGACAGCAATCCTCCACAAAATATGGGGTGAGCATCCGCTACCCAAATGGCAGGTCTCAACCCATTTACAGTATCTCACGAACTTGAGTACAGCCCTCACATTTTTGTAAATATTTTACTATATCTTTTCATGTGACAACACTGATCCACAGATGTCTCAGACCCCAGGAGGGGGTGAAGTATCTGATGAGTGCAGCCATAATAGGAGCACGAATAAGGCACGCACGGTGTGATCACTCAGGGGGAAGTGAATCAAATCAAATGTGGATTTTTCACTGGCACAAGAGCACTTTATTGATTTCAAATGATTTTGGATTATTGGTTTCATTAATATCAGTATAGTCATTTTTTTAGTGGCACATAGCACTTTATTGAATTTATATAAATTGCACTATTATGTTAGGATAGCCATATTGGCAATCTGAAAGTTTACATATTGTACAGGTGAATTTTTATCATTTGTTTCAGATTGGTTTCATTTTATTTTTATTTTTGGAATATATTAAATATTTCAATTTTATTTATGTTGATAAATAGGGCATGGTAGATTGTGTTCACAGTACGCATAGTATCTAAATACGTATAGATACCACTATTTTAGATTTGTATTATATACACTTTTGATGTCTAATTAATTTATTAGTATCACCATATCGGTTTAAGTTATTTTTATTTTTACTTTTATTTTTACTATTTATTATTTATTTTTTATTTAAATTGGGAGATTAAGTTGTTTAAGCAGGCACCTTTTCTTACCCTAAAGAGGGGTTCAACTAGCAGTACATATTAGCAGGCACTTAGTAGAGTAGCACTAACTGTAATCTACCTTTCTCTCCCTATCATTAACCCAACTCATTCCACTAATTGGTAATGTCAGTGGTTCTAATTAGCCCTCCAAATAATAAGAACAGCACCATATCTACTTTAGTTTCTTCTTCCATTTCTCATTTACTCCACCTAGTGGTAGTAATTTGGTAGAGGCAGCAGTTCCTTTAATCAGTTCCAACCCTTGAGCTGGTACTTATTCCTTTTCTTTTTCTTTTTCTTTTTCTTTTCATGGAGTTCACCAGAGCTTCACAGGTTGCCACTGGAGTCCTTCCACTCCTCCATGATGACATCACAGAGCTGGTGGATTTTAGAGACCTTGCGCTCCTCCACCTTCCATTTGAGGATGCTCCACAGATGCTCAATAGGGTTTAGGTCTGGAGACATGCTTGGCCAGTCCATCACCATTACCCTCAGCTTATTTAGCAATTCAGTGGTCCTCTTGGAGGTGTGTTTGGGGTCGTTATCATATTTGAATACTGCCCTGCGGCCCAGTCTCTGGAGGGAGGGGATCATGATCTGCTTCATTATGTCACAGTACACGTTGGCATTCATGTTTCCCTCAATTAACTGTAGCTCCCCAGTTCCGGCTGCACTCATGCAGGCCATGACACTCCCACCATCATGCTTGACTATAGGCGAGACACACTTGTCTTTGTACTCCTTACCTGGTTGCCACCACACACACTTGACACCATCTGAACCAAATAAGTTTATCTTGGTCTCATCAGACCACAGGACATGGTTCCAGTAATCTATGTCCTTAGTCTGCTTGTCTTTAGTAAACTGTTTGCGGGCTTACTTGTGCATCATCTTTAGAAGAGGCTTCCTTCTGGGATGACAGCCATGCAGACCAATTTGATGCAGTGTGCAGCGTATGGTCTGAGCACTGACAGGCTGACCCCCCCACCCCTTTAACCTCTGCAGCAATGCTGACATGAGCCATGAGCTGCAGGCAGTGTGTGTTTCAGCCGCCATCACCTTCCCCCATCACACACTGCAAGATAGCGCATCATTTCCAGTGGACGTCCCATCCGGTCATGCCTCTAAAGTCCCCCCAATCCGCTTCCTTCTTTTCTTAAGATATAAAAAAAAAACAAAAACGAAAAAACAGGTGTTTTCACGAGGCCCGCAGAAACACCACTCAGCGCCAGGTCACGATGCTAATTTCAATGCAGAGAAAAAAACATTATAGATATAAAAATTTAAATAGAAATTCATAAGTACATATATCCGAGTGAAAACCCACTCTGCAACCATGCAGAGAAGTAAAAAGCACCAAAGCAGGATAAGCAGCCGTTTAAAAAACAATACATACATGTAAACACAGTGTTTCAAATAATCTAAAAATAGACTGAATTGTCACACTAAACAGCGCTAATGTTGAGCAATAATATAATAAACATGTGGCCAACAACACATGCATAGGAAAATCCTTTAAAAGAAAGTCCCTCAAAAGAAAATCCCTTAAAAAGAGAAGTGATGTAGAGTTCAGGGTGTAGTTCCAAAAGAGTTCATCAGGTGATCATGAAATATTCCTCAGCGTGCACCTTCCACCGATCACTGCAGATTCCACCCAGTGCGAACACACTCCCCCTAGGGGGTTAAACTCACCAGAACTGGGAAGTAATAAAGCATTCAGAAAAATACTCCATGCCAGCAACTGTTGTTAACACCACTTAGGAGGAATCACGGATGTTCAGGGCTCATAATAAGTCAAAAAACAAAGAGAGAGGCGCACATAGCGTAATCCTGTTTATTGAATATATTCCTTTCCACCACATAAAAAACACCCCCTTCAATAAATACACGTACATCAAAATACTTAATAAACGAGCAATCAATCAAGCAGGTAGTAGGAGCGTATCTACTTCACCATGACAAGCCAGCGCCGCTAAACAGGAGATGTAGAACACTTCCTGGTTGTGCAGTAGGCTCAGGTGGAGCACATGCGTCACTTCCTACGTCGTGTAAGCCACGCCCTGACGCGTTTCGTCATATCCTGACTTCGCCTGAGGGCGTGGCTACACGACGCACTAATCAGCTTAAATTTCCCTCTACATCCCGCCTAGCCAATCACAGTGCACGTCGCTCGCCCCAGTCCACACTGACGGCTCATTACAGGAGGGGGAGAGGGACAAAAAGACTCTGCACATCTTACAAAAACATTAAATAAAAAAACATCTGAAATAAAAGTCTCGGAATAAATGGATTTACATCCTTGCCAACCACACGGGCCAGTCACTATACAGCATCACTACACAGCAATATACACTATCCATAAAAAGCATTCACAATGCTTTTTATGGATAGTGTATATTGCTGCGTAGTGATGCTGTATAGTGACTGGCCCGTGTGGTGTGGAATCCATTTATTCCGAGACTTTTATTTCAGATGTTTTTTTATTTAATGTTTATGTAAGATGTGCAGATTCTTTTTGTCCCTCTCCCCCTCCTGTAATGAGCCGTCAGTGTGGACTGGGGCGAGCGACGTGCACCCGCCCGCACCTATGTCGCACTGTGATTGGCTAGGCGGGATGTAGAGGGATATTTAAGCCGATTAGTGCGTCGTGTAGCCACGCCCTCTGTCGAAGTCAGGATATGATGAAACGCATCAGGGCGTGGCTTACATGACGTAGGAAGTGATGCGTGCGCTCCACCTGAGCCTACTGCACAACCAGGAAGTGTTCTACGTCTCCTGTTTAGCGGCGCTGGCTTGTCATGGTGAAGTAGATACGCTCCTACTACCTGCTTGATTGATTGCTCGTTTATTAAGTATTTTGATGTACGTGTATTTATTGAAGGGGGGTGTTTTTTATGTGGTGGAAAGGAATATAGTCAATAAACAGGATTACGCTATGTGCGCCTCTCTCTTTGTTTTTTGACTTATTATGAGCCCTGAACATCCGTGATTCCTCCTAAGTGGTGTTAACAACAGTTGCTGGCATGGAGTATTATTCTGAATGCTTTATTACTTCCCAGTTCTGGTGAGTTTAACCCCCTAGGGGGAGTGTGTTCGCACTGGGTGGAATCTGCAGTGATCGGTGGAAGGTGCACGCTGAGGAATATTTCATGATCACCTGATGAACTCTTTTGGAACTACACCCTGAACTTTACATCACTTCTCTTTTTAAGGGATTTTCTTTTGAGGGACTTTCTTTTAAAGGATTTTCCTATGCATGTGTTGTTGGCCACATGTTTATTATATTATTGCTCAACATTAGCGCTGTTTAGTGTGACAATTCAGTCTATTTTTAGATTATTTGAAACACTGTGTTTACATTTAAAAAAAAACAGCCTGCTTCCAATTCAACAATTAAAACTATCTACTGTGCTAATAGGTTTCCTTTACATGCTAAAAAGTGGGTGGGGATGGATAAAAGAGTCACTGTAAAAGATGGCTGCAGCTCTCAATAAAAAGGTCTTGAGTAACATAATGCACCAAAATAAATAACCTAGTCTGCATGTTTCAAAGTGTCTTACATGACAATTCGTAGAGCATAGACAAAAGACCTTTAGGGCTAATGGCAAACTATATTCCATCTCTCAATTTTACAGTTGTTCTACTGAATTTGATATATACTACTTACAGTGTTCTTGTGGAATATTGTATGTGGAACACACTATTAGAGCACTTAGAACCAGGGTGGGTGAACATAGTCGGGCCATAGTGAAAGGTAACTGCAATCACAGTGTACACAGGCATTTTAAGGAGATCCTTGGACAGTCTACCCAAGGACTCCGTGTGTGGATACTGGAAAACATACCACCTAACTACACTATGGCAGAGCATTTTCATAAATTCTGTGAACATGTAACTTAAAGGATTTATTGTCCTAATACCCTGAATCCTTGGGGTTTGAACAAAGGAATAGAAGTCAACACAGTCATATAATAAGGTAATTTACTCTCCAGCATAATCATTAGTCATACCATGTAATATAATATCCATATTACTATTTATTACATATGCTAATACTGTTATATAAACATCTAGTACATGATCTGTATTTATTTATTAACATGTTTATTTTGATTTATTATAATTATTATTATTATGTGCTTTTTGATCATTATAGTTTTGCATTGATTTTGCCTATTCCAATTTGGTGATGTTCTACTTGGCTGCTATATATTTGTAAGCATAATCCACATACCCTTTTTTCTGTAGCCCTTCCTCTATAAAGTTCATTGTCCCAAGTTTACATTCCTTTAATACATGTATTTCACGTGTCCCCTTTAAGCTTTTCTGTTTACTTTCTGCCCCAAACAGTCCACGTGACCAGTTACACTAACTTTACACATAGAAAACCCATACATTTCATTCCCATCCTACTCATAATAAATAGGATCCAGGTTTGACCAATAACTAATAACTTAAATGTCTACACTTAGATGGTGGCACCTCATTGTATTTTATTTGCTTCCAATTCAATGCACCCTTGTTTCTCAGTCACAGAATACATATAGCATAAAACAGACCCGTACTCAAATATAAGGTTAAAGATGAACTCAGGGGCAAATAAGAATACAATTCATGTAGGTATGTGCCCAATAAAAATGAGAAATCAAGTGTACAAGCTAATTTGGCTTGTTATAAATCTCTTGCAAGGTAGAGGCAACACAAGGGTCCTACAAGTTTTGCTGCAGTGCTCATAAACTAACAAGGAACACAAACTGGTTTAGGGGTGGAGCTTAGTGACAGAGAGTTAAGCTCACAAAACTGCTGCTTCTCTTTCACTGTCCAATTAAAGGCCAGGGTCAGGGCAATATCAAATTGCATTATTTAACTGCAGTAAAAAAAATCCTGCCTCTAATAGTGATAAGCTGAACATACCTGGATTTAGCGAACATTAGATACGTTTGGATAGTGAATTCAAACTCCACTGAAATCTCAGCTGTGAAAAAAAAAAAAAACTCCACTGAAATCATTGGGAGCCAAATCTTTAAATTTAAAAATATCTATTTTCTTGGATATTAGGCTAAGGAAAGTAAATCAAATGCAATTGACTAGATAAGATAAATATCCCCACGCTACCTTAATCCAAACAAAACAAAACACTAGTTGCAACAGACAACGGATTGGTCAATCCGTACCAAAAATAAAATATATATAAAAAAAATCAATGAGTGGTGTTGCGCTCTAGTAGGTATCAAATCACTAAAAATTATAAAGTGCTATATATTCATAGTATACATATACAAATATGCAAATAATCGTAATACACAGTATAAAGTGCTAAGTGCTCAAAAATGGAATAATCTCAGATATACTTCACAATGCACAAATGAATTATAGTATCCAAATAGCTAATAAAGTAAAAGCGCTAGTGCTGACAGAGTACAAGAATAAAGTTCAAAAGTGCACATAAATCTTCAAACGGATAATGATACATAAGGTGCAATAAATAAAGTGCTGTGGTCCAAGTGACACTCTGTGCAAGTATAATCTTTTGTGAATGAGTGATAACAGTCCTCTTCGAAATCCCCGAGGAAGCCACGTGATCGTGACGATAAGCGCCGGAATAGACGGGCACCGGAAGTGACGTCAGGCCAGTATCAGAGAGTGAAAGTGATAACACCAAATTTAAAACACCTGCTCCCCATTCACACCTGAGAGCCTGTAACACTAACGAGTCACATGACACCGGGGAGGGAAAATGGCTAAATGGGCTTAATTTGGACATTTTCACTTAGCGGTGTATTCACTTTTGTTGCCAGCAGTTTAGACATTAATGGCTGTGTGTTGAGTTATTTTGAGGGGACAGCAAATTTACATGTTGTTACATGAAAAGATATAATAAAATATTTACAAAAATGTGAGGGGTGTACTCACTTTTGTGAGATACTGTAAATGAAATTGACTAATGCAATTGATTATTGCAAAAAAAAAGCCAAAATCCTTTAACCTCTTCATGGTGGAGGGTAAAATAAATCACCTAAAACTTAATCTTGGAACTTGTGTTTGTAAAACTTTAAATAACTACTTAGTGTATCCAGATGAATTATACCTTGTTTTTGTTATAGGATGAATTGGGATTTTATTTTGTGGTAAATAGTAATGGATGTCTTCTGTTTTTTTGTTATTATCCAAGGAAAACTGGCCCAAAATAGAGAAAAAAAATAATGTTTTTTTTTTAAATTTAGCTTTATATTTCTTGCTCCTGACAATCACAGCAATACCATATACAGTGGGGCAAAAAAGTATTTAGTCAGCCACCAATTGTGCAAGTTCTCCCACTTAAAAAGATGAGAGAGGCCTGTAATTGTCATCATAGGTATACCTCAATTATGAGAGACATAGTTGAGGTATGACAATGATCAGCATGACAATGATCCCAAACACACCACCCGGGCAACGAAGGAGTGGCTTCGTAAGAAGCATTTCAAGGTCCTGGAGTGGCCTAGCCAGTCTCCAGATCTCAACCCCATAGAAAACCTTTGGAGGGAGTTGAAAATCCGTGTTGCCCAGTGACAGCACCAAAACATCACTGCTCTAGAGGAGATCTGCATGGAGGAATGGGCCAACATACCAGCAACAGTGTGTGACAACCTTGTGAAGACTTACAGAAAACATTTGACCTCTGTCATTGCCAGCAAAGGATATATAACAAAGTATTGAGATCTTTTGAGAACTTTTGAGAAGTATTGAGAACTTTTGATATTGACAAAATACTTATTTTCCACCATAATTTGCAAATAAATTCTTTCAAAAATCAGACAATGTGATTGTGTGGATTTGTTTCCACATTTTGTCTCTCATAGTTGAGGTATACCAATGATGACAATTACATGCCTCTCTCATCTTTTTAAGTGGGTTGCTTTTGCCACTTTTTTGCCCCACTGTATGTATATGTTTTTTGTTGTTTGTACCCATAGCAGGGTCCAGAAACAACTGTGTGCATTTCGCTCTTTTAATCCTACCTAAAGCACACTGACACTAACTGACACTGATATTAATTTAAAAATTGTTTTTTTTATCCTACCCAAAATGTATTGACCATGAACTTTGACTTTGACCTTTCACCTCAACCTCTAACCCTGACACTGAACTAGATCAAACTGTGATCTAGCATTTTTTTTTTACTCTTTTGTCTGCTTAAATTTTTTCTCCTGTAGCAGGAGAAAAAGATAAAATGGATCCTTCTCTCCATTCAGAGGAGAACACACACATGGGGTGGGCTGTACAGTGACTAATCAATGTAATAAACAATCAGAGGCTATCAGAGCAATCAAGTGATTGGGAACTGGGCCTCCCAGTCTGAGATTGTTAGTATGAAACTCGGGCTTGCAGTGAGAACCTGGTCTCTGTGCGAGGAGCATGCTCTCAACACGAACACATGTACGCATACATGCAGCTCTATGGAAGAAGACCCACTTCAGTGAGCTGTTTACAGATGGCGGAAAGGGGTTAAATAACCTGCCTGGGGATGCCACCAAAACTGCATGTAAAGTGGAGCATCTGTATAACGCAGAGGCGGCTCTCTAATTAGGCAAATTAGGTGGTCGCCTTAGGCCTCGCCCCCACAGGGGCCTCGCAGCCGCCTAATTTGCCCATACCGCAGCCTCGATGATTCGCCAGGACCGTGCTGCAATATGATCCATTCTTGACCCGGAGTCCTGGCGAATTAGAGTACCGCAATGCCCGCGGCTTGTGCGGGGTGTCTTCATTCCTGTACGCCATGAGCTCCACTCCACTGTGCATTGCAGCTGGCCCGGCATCTCTCCCCAGCTGCCTGACACACACACAGTACAGTGAGTGCACTGCGGAGCAGAGCGAACTGAACCCGCCCCGCCCTCCTCCTGTGCTGTAATGTTTTACTGTGCACAGAGGTCAGAGGAGGAGGAGGGAACGAGGCACACCACCTGTACCGAAAGGCGAGCGCGCTGGTCTGAGGTCTGTGTAATCTAAAAGTCAGTCTTACAGAGGAGGGGAGGGGGGCATGAAGAAGTGGGTGAGGGAGGGGGGACAAGCAAAGAGTTCACTTGGAGTGATTTGGGGGAGAGGATATCCATTCATCCCCCGATCCAATGCCAGTTCCATCATCCATCCCCCCATACCATCCCAGCTCCATCCACCCCCATCCCATCTCCATCCACCCCCCATCCCATCCCGGCTCCATCCACTTCACCCCAATCTCATCCCAGCTCTATTCATCCTCCCGATCCAATCCCAGCTACATCCCTCCCCTATACCAACCCAGCTCCATCCACCCCCATCCCACCCCGGCTCTATCCACCCCACCCCAATCCCATCCCGGCTCCATCCATCCCCCGATCCCAACCCGGCTCCATCCACCCCACCCCAATCCCATCCCGGCTCCATCCATCCCCCGATCCCAACCCGGCTCCATCCACCCCAATCCCATCCTGGCTCCATCCATCCCCCGATCCAATCCCAGCTCCATCCACCCCCCATACCATCACGGCTCCATCCAACCCCGAATCCATCCACCCCACCCCAATCCCATCCCTGCTCCATCCATTCCCCTCGATCCCATCCCGGTTCCATCCACCCCACCCCAATCCCATCCCGGCTCCAGCCATCCCCCTGATCCAATCCCAGCTCCATCCATTCCCCCATACCATCCTGGCTCCATCCACCCCACCCCAATCCCATCCCGGCTCCACCCATTCCCCCGATCCCATCCCAGCTTCATCCATTCCCCCCAATCCCATCCCAGCTCCATCCATCCCCCTGATCCCATCCCGGCTCCCTCCATCCCCCTAATCCCATCCTGGCTCCTTCCATCCCCCTGATTCCTTCCCGGCTCCCTCCATCCCCCCGATTCCATCCCAGCTCCCTCCATCCCCCCGATCCCATCCCGGCTACCTCCATTCCCCCGATCCCATCCCAGCTCTATCTACCACCCTGATCCCATCCCAGCTCTATCCATCCCCCGATTCCATTCTGGCTCCATCCATTCCCCGATCCCATTCCAGCTCTATTCCCCCTCAATCCCATCCCTGCTCCATCCATTGTGGCAGGTTAAGGGGGGAGAGCCACACCAACGCACTAACCTGCTAAGTGCCGGTGGGGTGACACCACGTTCTGCCGCACCAGGTGACACCCACCCTAGTGACACCACTGTGTGCTAGGGGGCACTTTAGGACTTGTGCTACAAGGAGGCTTGGATATGAAATCCACCCCCCAGCACATGTTTTCTCCCCTCCCAAAGCCCCCCTAGCACATATCCCCCCCAATGAAACAGATGCTGTCTGCCACAAAGGGGGTGGCTCTAGACACCCCACAAGAGATGTGGCTGCATTTGATGGGCACAGTGGCTGCATTTGATGGGCACAGTGGCTGCATTTTATGGGAAAAGGGCTGCACTTGATGGCACAGTGGCTGCACTTGATAGCACAGTGGCTGCATTTGATGGGAACAGTGGCTACAACTGATGGCACAGTGGCTGCATTTGATAGGCACAGTGGCTGCATTTGTTGGGCACAGTGGCTGCATTTGATGGGCACAGTGGCTGCATTTTATGGGAAAAGGGCTGCACTTGATGGCACAGTGGCTGCACTTGATAGCACAGTGGCTGCATTTGATGGGAACAGTGGCTGCAACTGATGGCACAGCGGCTGCATTTGATGGGCACAGTGGCTGCATTTGATGGGCACAGGGGCTGCATTTTATGGGAAAAGGGCTGCACTTGATAGCACAGTGGCTGCATTTGATGGGAACAGTGGCTGCAACTGATGGCACAGCGGCTGCATTTGATGGGCACAGTGGCTGCATTTGATGGGCACAGTGGCTGCATTTGATGGCACAGTGGCTGCATTTTATGGCACAGTGGCTGCATTTGATGGCACAATGGCTGCACTTGATGGCACAGTGGCTGCACTTGATGGGCACAGTGGCTGCAATTTGTTTTGTTTTTTAGAATTTTTCAGTTTGTTTGCACCCCATCCCCCCCCCCCAAGAATTGTGAACACCAGCTGCCACTGATCTCTTGTATCAGGTCTGCAGCCTCTGGCCATCTCCTGTATCATCTGCACTCTCTGGCCATCTCCTGTATCAAGTCTGCAGTCTCTGATCATCTCTTTTACTATGTCTACAGTCTCTGATCATCTCCTGTAGTTTGTCAGCACAGTCTCTGCCCATCTCTTGTATCAAGTCTGCAGTCTCTGATCATCTCTTGTATCATTTCTGCAACTTTCTTATTCTGCGGAAGGTGCTCCAGAGCCCCCTCCACATTAGAGTTCCCATTTTAAATGCAAGTTGGAACTTTGTGATGTAAAGGGGAATGCAGTGGACTCTGATATAAAGGTAATCTTTGGTCACCAGAGCCCCCCCCCCCTTACATTAGAGTTCCCCTTTACACCAAAGTCTGCAGGTTCCCCCTTAGATCATGATCTGCAGCATTCCCCTTTATATCAGAGTTCCCTTGCACTGTAAGGGGGAATCCTGCAGACTCTGATATATGGGGGAACTCTGTGCTGGCTGGGTTATATTAACCTGACCTTCATGTAAATGGAGAAATACGCGTGTAATATATAATATATATGTAATATATATATATTTCATTAAAGAAGAATTGGTTTAGAAAATTCTATAAACGTTGAATTCATAGTTCATAGAATTTAAAACTCTTAATATATGCAATTTATACAGTTAATTTTAATCGCTTGAATTATTTTTCCCATTATGGATGTGAGTAGGGCCTCGTGTCTCATATTTGCCTAAGGCCTCACAAAGCCTAGAGCCGCCTCTGGTATATCGTATACAAACAACTACAACAAAACTGATATTTGCAAAGTAAAAGGTGTTATTCAAATACTGGTAAATGAATGAATGAATGATTGATTGATTTGTAAAACGCTGCAAATGTGAACTGAATCACCTCAAGGTGCTAATGCGTTTTGTGTTGACAGCTGGTAAATGATATCTCCCTGCCAGATTGTTTTTCTTTGCCCCCTCCCAAAAAAAAAAAACACAAGCAGACCTTTAAGAAGCCGGTCGTAAAAATTGTGGCCTTATTTAGGCAATGATTTCACCCTCCACCCCTTTGCTTAGGTGGCTGGGAATTCCCAGCTATGTAAATAATTGGCGCTGTGTGATGCCAGTGTTCTTATGCTTGGACACAACTGTGTAATGTTACAATAGGATTGAATGCCAGTTCATCTTTAGCTTATATGCTGGCAGTGCTGTTTTAAAATCTCAGGACTGGATGAACAAAGACATACTATACATTGTGTCTGTGTATTTAGCTGGTTGCCCGTCGTTAAGCTATACAGTATGTTAGCAGTCACAATTCTAAAAAGTAACAACACAGCTGAAGCACTGTTCTAGAGATAATGCTACTCCAGGCTTTCTCTTTACTGTTGGTTACATGATGAAAAAGTAAGTCAGGTCAGGTCAGAGATCAGAATAGATGATCCTTCCGTTGATAGGATCTCCTCATCTATATAGGTTTGAAGTTATCAGCCTGGTAACACAGGGAATTCTAGTAAAAGGCTATTAGAGATGAAAAGATGATCATATTTGAGGGTTTAAAATGATTCATGAAGTTCATAACTGATAGTTCAGCCTAGAATTAATAATTTATTAAATGTCTAAGTATCAAAACACATTTATCAGTTTACTTCATGTTGTCAATTTCTCAATTATCTCATTTGGAAAACACAACCTTAAATTCTTGTGTGTTGTACAATTTTAATTATACAACTTTATTTTTATTTCATAAAATAGGGCAGATGGAAGCACAGCAATGTAAAAATACAAGGATGATGACTGTATATTTTAGAAATTGTATTTCTAATACAAATGCATGATAAAAATTGGCACTCATTGTATTAAAGTGGTAAGAAATTTTGTTTTTCTTTATAGTGGCTCTCAGGTTTTGATTCTTCCTTGTGCTTTGTGTGCCCAGTTCCCTATTTTACTGTATGCAACAGTAATGGTTTACATTGGTTATTGTATCCATGTTGCTATATCCATTAAACTATAATAATTTCAGTGGGAACGTTCCTCTGTGCCATACTGTATATACAGGTTTATTTTGTGAAAGCTAGCAAAATTTCATTTTCAAAGTATTGGGGAATAGTTTGTTTATCAAAGGATCAGGAGCAGATGTTCCTTTAAGCAAAATAAAGGTACTTGTACTAGTTTTGTTATAATATTAAGTTTTCATGTACTTTTTTTTTTTTTTTTATGTACTGTATGTAATATAACATTAAACTATGACAAATTATGAACTTGTATACCTTTAGAAACAGAGTGTAAAGAGCAATGATGTCCTACAACAAACAATTAATTACTGATCAGTTTTATCAGATGAAAATAGGAAAATAATTATAACCACTGGTTGATTGCTCTGATTTATACACAGCGTTGCTTTTACACTATTCGTGCTGGTCTTGAACCAAAACAAAACTGAATCAAATGGCTGTTAAATAAACATTCTTAAAGGTGGTGGTCTCACTGAGTGAGAAGCACTATAATCTGGAAGATGCATACATCACGGCACATGGTGTTGGATATTTTTTTCAATTGCAAATGTAGCAAGACCCTCTAAGGGGCTGCTTGGAATTACCTGCTCATCTGCATTGCCATGACTTGATGAACATTTCAACCCACCTGACACCCTGGGTTCAGACATCTTTGCACCACCTTAAAGCAATAAATCAGACAACTCTGTGCGTTTTATGTTGTGGTAATGTTTACTGGAACAATTCAAAGAAGATATTGTCACCAAGAGGAGATAATAGATCTGCTGAGCTTTGGGCAACAGTGCCAACTCAGCAAATGAATTCCTCCAAATGACACAAACCAAATATTTGCAGGTAAAACAGTCTAGTACAGTAGAATTCTGCTTGCACCTGAATGGATGAACCGAACTATAATTTTTCCTCCCCCGTATGTCTCTTCCCCTGATCTCTCTGTCAAAATCGATGGCACAACTATAAGCCCATCCCCACATGCCAAGGTTCTAGGTGTAGTCCTAGACTCTGAACTCTCCTTCAAGCAACACATCCAATCACTGTCCAAAGCCTGCCACCTCAACCTCCGCAACATCTCCAAAATACGCCCCTTTCTAACCAATGACACAACAAAGCTCTTAATTCACTCGCTGGTCATCTCTCGCCTCGACTACTGCAACTCCCTTCTCATTGGCTTACCTCTACATAGTCTATCACCTCTTCAATCCATTATGAATGCCGCTGCCAGACTCATCCACCTTACCAATCACTCTGTGTCTGCCACTCCTCTCTGTCAATCCCTCCACTGGCTTCCGCTCGGCCAAAGAATTAAATTCAAAATTCCAACAACTACGTACAAAGCCATCCACAATTTCGCCCCCAGCTACATCACTAGCTTAGTCTCTAAATACCAACCCACTCGCTCTCTTTGTTCCTCTCAAGACCTCCTGCTCTCTAGCTCCCTTGTCACCTCCTCCCAAGCTCACCTCCAGGCCTTCTCCAAAGCCTCTCCAATCCTATGGAATGCCCTACCCCAATCTGTCCGCTTATCTCCTACTTTATTAGCTTTCAGAAGATCCCTAAAAACCCTTCTCTTCAGAGAAGCCTATGCTACCCACACCTAACAACTGTATTTTCATTTTTTTCCATCAGCTCATCCCCCACAGTTATTACCTTTTTGTTTCCACTTGACCCTCCCTTCTAGATTGTAAGCTCTAATGAGCAGGGCCCTCTGATCCCTCCTGTATTGATTTGTATTGTAAGTGTACTGTCTGCCCCATGTTGTAAAGCGCTGCGCAAACTGTTGGCGCTATATAAATCCTGAATAATAATAATAATAATAATAATAATAAACAAATTATATGGTTATACTGACAACATTTTTAGGGTGAAACCAAGGCCAACCTATAAACCTTTAACCCTAATGAGAGTTCAGACTTAATGGCAATGGTATAAGGACTCTTGTAGCAGTAATGACAGTAATGTCCTCATTGCAGATCTGATGGTCTTCACCAGCATATAGGAGCTCTTTAATTGTATCCAATAAGGTGTAATAGCAAGCAATAAGATTTCTTGATGCAAAGTGTTCAAGATAAGTTCAGTAAAGTATTCCCAAGGTAAAGATGTCTGTGCAAAGTTTCCCAGTGAAACCGTGAGAAAAGGATTTGTAAATATGGGCGATTGCCCTCTCACCAATGACCAGGCCAATTTAGGACTATCCGGACAGCAGCTCCTGTAGCGACACACATGCAGTGGTTCCGTCATGTCGATCTCCTGATGTAAAGCTCTAAACATAGGTTGGTGGGCGGCCGAGGTGGTACTGAATGGATGTCCGATGAACAGCAAGCAGCGCTAGGCCCCTCCTGCCCGGGTTGGAATGTGATACACCGTGTGGTAGGCCACGACCTCTCTCTCTCCTTGCACAGAGAGGTCTGTCTTGCATCAAGCCCAGGAGGAAGAGTGTGCAGGGCAGGGCTTTGACTTCTTATATAGTTCCTCCCAGCAATCTCTCTGATGGCAGCAAAGATCCCTGGGATATGTAGTCCGGGTACGGAGTCATGTGAAGCAATTAAAAGTCTGAGGAACTACTCATCCCACAATCCCTTTAGCTTGGCTTACAAACGTGATGTCAGTTGATGACGCTGGGCACTAGAGGGACAGGCAATGGATAGAAAAAATAGAGGAAACCTGTACTTTATAATTGTAGTCCACATTGCTACACATATAAATAAACTTTGGACAATCATTTGCTTTATTATATTAACATTTAGTACCTTTTGGTTTTGATAATAATTGTTAATAATTTGATCAGCACAGGGACTATATATTGTGCAGTATATGTTTCTGGGATTATAATTAGTGTGTGGATAGTATGAGCACTGCCTTAAATGATATACATTGTATGTGAAGTAATTTGCCACTTCCTGGAGAACCCTAGTCTTAACATTTTGAACATAAATCCAATTCTCATTTGAAGTCTATGAGGGTGATCTTGAAAATAATTTCTGCTCATTTTCAAGACTAATATATTGTCAAACAATAGGTGTGTGCAGGGGGTGTGCTGGGTGTGCCTAGGGTCACCCTAATCACCCCTGTGTGGTGCAGATTCCACCTCCTGCCCCCCAGCCCAACAGCACTTACAGCTTCCCTTCTCTCCTCTCCTGCCAGCTGCTGCTGCAGGCACACAGGGGGGATGTTTCAGGATGTCATTTACCAGCCTCTTTATTTTCTGAATGAACACAGTGAGTGATCAGTACAGATTGCTCACTGTGTCCATTCATAACTGGAACATAGCAGCCATTGTTGGAGGGATGCTAATGTTCCCTAATCTTCCTTCTCCTACTCAAAGATATATAGCAGTCTTTTTTTTCTAATGTGGCCAAGTTCTATGTGCTGCAACCCCTACAATATAGTCTAGCAGAAAGTTCCTTGCATTGGCATGCAAATGAAACTAATAATGCATCCTCTTCCTTCAGCCCAAAGGACACATAGCAGCAATTTACTTTGGGCCTGCTAATGGGCTCTTTCCCTCCTCCTTCTTTTCAAGGGTGCACAGTGACCACCTTTTTTACTCCACTGATCATGCATTCTTTTACTCCTCCACTCCTTGAAGGGCACAGACCAACCATTTACTTTTTTGGTGCTGACCCTGCACCCTTTTTCTCCTCCTCATCAGCGAATAACCTAAGATCCCATAAACTGGCCATGAGGAGTCAGCAGACATAGGAGGAATATCTGAAATAAGAGGTTTAGGGTGTTGGAGGTGAGGAGGAGTAGAAGGGTTGGGGTACTGGCAGTGAGAAGGAGGAAGGCTATAATTCTGGCAGCAAGTAGGAGGAGGACGTGTGGTGGGAGGCTTTAGGGAGGATGTATCACTCCTCCCTGATACACAGAGAAAAATGTTGAGGGATCTACTGTCACCTTTCAAAAATGAGCCCAAAATGCTCCTCTCTGATGGGGCAGCTCAAGGAAATTATTGGCTGCATTTTCCAATGGTGGCTGGCTCCCTTGTACTCGAGGCAAAGTTTAAGGTGGGCAACCTACAGCCACAGGCTACCAGCCCTTCCACAACACAGCGGAGAGGGCAGGTAGCAACAAATGGATGAAGACAATTGTGCTGGCAGTGAGGAGGACTGTAAGGGATCTAGCAGGTGAAGAAAATGTTTGGGTAAGCTTCAAGGGGACATCTCACTCCTTCTCAATACAAGGGTAAGAATCTGGGGATCTACTGCCACCACCCAAGAGTGGGCTTGAAATGACTCACTCTGAGGATCTGGTACAAAGAAACTCCTTGCCACACTTCCCGATGGTGGTTGGACTCCCTGCACTGTAGACATAGTTGCAGGAGGAAAATCTAGGGTCATTCACACCAGGGCATTTAGGTAACATACATTAGGCTCCATTCACTAAAGCAGATTGCATGCTGTATTTAAGTGATCTTATTTTTCCTAAAAAAAATTTCGCCATTTGGGTACATCTGTACCTTTAAGGGCGATAGGAACCCAATGCGCGATCACTGCCGGCTACACGCGGTTGCGTGCACGAGAGTAGAAACAAGGATTTGTGTGTGTAAACGCACAAATCCCTGTTCTGTCAGGAGAGAAGAGACATATAGTTTGTTCCTACTAAGTAGGAGCGATGATATGTCTCCTCCTCCAGTCAGTCATATCCCCTTACAGTTAGAACACACCTAGGAAAAACACATTTAACCCCTAGATCGCCCCCTAGTGTTAACCCCTTCCCTGCCAGAGATATTTACACAGTAATCAGTGCATTTTTAAAGCAGTGATCGCTGTACAAATGTCAGTGGTCCAAAAAATGTGTCAAAAGTGTTCAATCGGTCCGCTGAAATGTTGCAGTACCACTAAAAATCGCAGATCACCGCCATTACTAGTAAAAAAAATAATAAAAATGCCATAAAAATTGCATAAATCTTTCCTATAGTTTGTTGATGCGATAACTTTTGCGCAAACCAATCAATATACGCTTATTGCGATTTTTTTTACCAATAATATGTAGCAGAATATATATTGGCCTAAAATGAGGAAGAAATTTGTTTTTAAAAACATTTTTGAGGATATCTATTATAGCAAAAAGTAAAAAATATTGTTTTTTTTTTTCAAAATTGTCGATCTTTTTTTGTTTATAGCGCAAAAAATAAAAACCGCAGAGGTGATCAAATACCACCAAAAGAAATCTCTATTTGTGGAAAAAAAAGACGTAAATTTTGCATGGGTACAGCGTCGCACGACTGCGCAATTGTAAGTTAAAGCGATGCAGCACAGTATAGCAAAAAATGGCCTGGTCATTAAGCAGACAAATCTTCCAGTCTGTAAGTGGTTAAAGCAAACTCCACTTTTGTTGAGAAAAAAACATCCCCCCCTGGGTGTTCTATGTACATTGCAAGGATAACCTTTGTTGCAGATTCCTACCCTTTGTTATTCTGAAGAAATCCAAGTGTGTTTGTCTGTGCCCCTAGGCTGAGTGGATCTAATGGGAGTGGTTTCATAATTAGCAGTCAGCTGTGACAGCTGCAGGGCACTAATGAGGAAATCTGCTGGGCCAAGAATGAGAAAGATGGGAATCCTGCCTAGATTGAATACAAAGTAGCACTCACCGGGTATATGGTGGGGGGTGTAATCAAAATACTGAGACAAGAAAAATAGAAAATAAAAAACAAAAAGACTATAACAAACCCTAAAGAGTTGAACTACACAGTTTTATTAAGCTATAAAATCAGCATACAAAAAGGCAATATATATAAATCCCTAAATCCCCTATAGTAGATCAAAGAAGGAAGTCCCACAAAGTGGGAACCCACCAACCTGTCTATAGCCTCCCAAATACTGACCTGTAAACAGATGGTCCATGCAATATATGTCTAGATGACTGAAATGGAAATCTGCAGTTCATGGAACCCTCCCACCCCGATATAGAGCATTCCCCTTCTACACCTATATAAACCTCCAGCTACCTAAAAGTGAGGGCTGAACCGTGAAGTTCCCAAGGAGACAGCGTGATTCTGCAAACGCAGAAATTATCATGCTGTTTCCTAAAGTGAAGTGACACCTAGACATATATTGCATGGACCATCTGTTTACAGGTCATTATTTGGGAGGCTATAGACAGGTTGGTGTGTTCCGACTTTGTGGGACTTCCTTCTTTGATCTACTATAGGGGATTTAGGGATTTATATATATTGCCTTTTTGTATTCTGATTTTATAGCTTAATACAACTGTGTAGTTCAACTCTTTAGAGTGTGTTATAGTCTTTTTGTTTTTTTATTTTCTATTTTTCTTGAAATCTGCTGGGCCTGAATCCCTTTAAACGTGTTCCTATTGGAAATATCTCACCAAAAATAATTTTTTTTACTGTAGGGGATGCCTGAAATCTGACTTGTATCCTAGGCAGACTTCTGGGAAAATTGGCAAGCCAATCGCACAAGCACGAAATTATGTTTCTGGGGAGTGGTCAGCACACATTTTCTGTACAGAACAACTCCATGTAGCCATATTGTTTGCACTTATAGAAAATTACAGCCGCTGCAGATTGAAAAGGAAAGGTCATTTTTCCTTATCAAAAGTTTTAATAATTATATAGTTAATAACAAGTATGTCAATAATACATTAAAGAAAAGAGGAAATATATTAACAAAATAATGAAACTTATCAGTGTACAATTTGTGTATATGAAAGGCATGCATGCAATATCTTACAATTAGTTTATGACTCAATACAATCTGAGGGTTTGGTATAAGTTGAATAACAGTAAAATCCATGCAGTATCGTTGAACCAGACCCATTGAAGATGTTGCGATAAAATAAGAGGTGCAGGTGATATATAATAAAATAATGAGTATTAAGAACAAAATAAAGTGAGGAATAAGAAGGAAGAAAGAGGAGAGTAGAGGCGAAGGATTTCACAGGGTCAATCCAAATACCAGTGCCTGTTACAGTATGATTATATGGATATTCAAATATCCAAACAGTCAGGTTTACTAACTCCCAAACTATTAGACATCCAAATATCTAAATATTCAAATATCTAATATGTAAATCAGCTACCATGGCAGAAGAACAGATTCATAAAATGTTGGTGGGAAGTGATATTTAATCCAGGGGTACCACATTTTTTCAAATTTGGAAAGTTGATCTCTTTCAATGGCCACCATTTTGGCGTGAGACATGGATGTATTCAATTTATGTTTTGTCTCAGCCATCACTAAAGCAGGGGACCTCCATGCCTTTTCAATGGTTTGTTTTGCAGCTATAAGGAGTTGAACAAAGAGTTTGAATTGGATATATGTTATGGTTCAATAGTTTTTATTGAGTTTTCAAAAGTTTTAACAAATAAACATCGAAACATTGAAACATTTAGACATTTGTTACACACATTGTGCAGGTACATGTTCCGATGTATCACCATGTCATAAAAAATTATATATTATATTCAGTAGATGCAAGTATAAGTACTATGAGTACAGGAAGGAAAAAATAGTCATTATATACCGTTTATAATAAGCAATTAGGAGATTTTATGTTTTTCAAACCATACTTTCCAGTTGCTATCAAATTTTTTGCATGTTAAAGAGTTTATAGCTAGTATGCATTCAAATGTGTGGTTTCTATCAACTAGCCTAATCACTTCAGATAGGTTGATAGCTGAAGTGTTTTTCAAGTTTCTAAGTATGAGGGTGCGGGTTGCCAGAAGTATGTGAGTGATGACTGATCTATCTTCTGGAGGGAATTTCTCTATGCCAATATGGAACATAGCTAGTGCAGGCTTTGGGGTTGTTAAGATTCCTGTAGTTGACAAGATCAGTTGGAGCATTTTGTTCCAGGGACTTGTTATGCTTGGGCATGTCCATAAGGTGTGTACCAGATTACCTATTTGTCCACAGTTTCACCAACAAAGGGGGGATGTGGTAGGGAAAAGGGTGGCAAGTCTATAGGGCGTATAGTGCCATCTATTGGTAATTTTGAGCATCATTTCCCAGTGGTTCACACAATGGGAGTGTTTGTGGATTTCTTTGAAAGCGTGTTTGCATTGTTCATCAAGGAAGGTATTGTCAAGATCCTTTTCCCACCTCCTAATGGCATCTGTCTTACTCAAGGTTTGTTTGGTTTGGATGAGGTTGTAGAATAGCAATATTCCTTTAGCTAGCTGTTGTGTAATTGTGTAAAAGTGCCATGCTTTAGTTGGTATTTTCAGCTTGGGTATAGGGTGTGCCCTTAGGAAGTGGGAAATACGCATACAGGAGAACAACTTTTTGGGTAGTTGGTATTCAGTCATTATTTGTTCTGCTGATTTTGGTGTTGGTCCTGTAGTTAAGTCTTGAATGTATTTTTTACCCTGTGTGCAGTGTGTCATAGTTGAGAGCATAGGAAATTTTGCCTGTAAGAGGTCTATAGGGAATTTGTATTCTATGTCATGTGTATCTTTGTTTTCAAATTTTTGGAGGAATCTCCATGCTTGCAGGGATACTTGTATGGAAGGGAAGGCGATAGACCCCAGGTTTCCCAGGATTCCCATAGGTCACCCATTAGGAATGAGGTTGTGTTTGTAGTCGGGAGTGATGTGGGCTCTCAGCATCCCCTGTGGGAATGAAAAGGATTCCTCTGCCTTTGTAAATACTCATTGCATGTGCAGGGCTAGGATTTCTTTGAATGTTTTGAAATATTCATTTGCAAAACCATCTGGCCCTGGTGACTTGCCATTTGGTAATGTCTTAGTGATATTTTCTATTCCCTGAGTGGAAAATGGAGCGTTCACCCGTCTAAGTTGATCTTCTGTCAGTGATGGGAGTTGCATTTTCTGTAGCAAGTGTTGTATGGTGGTTGTTTTTGGTTGTAGGGTTGCTGTATCCGTATGGAGATTGTACAGTGCCCCGTAGTAGTCTGCAAATTGATTCGCTATCTCCCGTGGATTGGAGATTTTGTGGTGTAGGGTATTATGTGTCAGATATGCTATTCTAGTTTTTGTGCGGGCAGCCCTGATTCTACTAGCCAGGTATTTCCCTGCTCCGTTTGCGTTAGCATAAGAGTTCAGTTGTAGGTGTCTGAAATGTTTGTCACATTGTTGTGTGAGAAGCTCCCATAGGTATTCTCTGAGTTTAGAAAGTGTATTTGCTATAGCTATGGTAGGGGACACCCTTTTCAGCAATGGACATAGAAATTGCGGCATGGTCATACCATGTAATATCCTGTATCTGAGTAGTATGAACACGTTGTATAAGCCACTTATCAGTAAGAAACATAGCTATCCGAGAATATGAACAGTGCCTAGTGGAAAAAAACGTGTAATCTATCTCGTTGGCATGAAGACATCTCCATGCATCAAACAGTTCTTGTTCGTGTAGAAGACTATGGAGCGTTGCTGATCAGTGTGGTAGTGTCCAGATTGGGATCCGCTATAAGATTAAAATCACCTCCTATGATAAAATTTCCATATTGCATGGTTTTGGTTCTCCTGAGTACTCTCCTTAGGAAGCAGATTTGATGTTTGTTTGGGGCGTACAATGTGACAAGCGTGTACGGATTGGAGTTAATGTCCCCAGTCACTATGATGTATCTTCCCCCTTCATCTATGTATATCTCTTTGAGTTGGAAAGATAAAGAGTTTCTCAAGGGTAGCATCACTTCTCCCTTTTTGCTATCAGGCGTGCATGCCAGAAAAACGTGTGGATACTCTCTGTGCGTGCAGTTCGGGTTATTTTTTGTTGCTGAAAGTGGGTCTCCTGTACGCAGAGAACATCTGCTCTTTGCTTAGAGGCCTCTTTCCATAGTGAGAATCTTTTGACTGGGTGGTTTAGGCCTTTGGCATTAATTGATAGGCAGGTGATGGTCATTTATGGTGGTGGGAGATGTGATGATTTGTAGCGTAGTGCAAGTACTCACTGTGTCCATGGGTTCTGGTGGTGGTATCCTCTTTGAGTTAACTCAGGGTGTCTTGAGACTCGTCCTCAGCATTGGGTGACAGTACCCTGTGGTGAAGATTGCTGTGTACAACAAGCATGTAACAAAAAGAACAAAAAAGACAAAAAGCATAGAAATTTTATTGTGGATTCATAAAAAAGATCTTACAATGAATCCGCATGCAGACATAGCTGCTGAACGTGTTAACGGAGTTATAGGAGAATGAATTGCATACTCCTGTTACCAGAGAGATATGTGGTTATTCCTGTGGTTCTGTTATGAGCTGCCACCAGCATTTTTCTTGTTGGCACACTTATGTGACACCCCTTTCCATATGTTTTGGAGCAACTGCGGTTGTGGAACAGAGTTGGGTGGTAGGGCTTGGTCTGGGAGTATCCCCCATTGGCATAGGACTTCCTCCATTGTCGTGATGGCTTTTGTGGTCCCATTGTGGTTAATGGAGAGGGTTGCAGGGCACTTCCATCTGTGTGGAATTTTGTGGTTTCTTAAGGCCTTGGTGATGGTCGCCAAGTTGCGGCGTCTCTGCAGTGTGTTCCTGGAGAGGTCTGGTAGTAGTTGTATGTCAGTGTACTGTGGAGGGATATTGTCGGGCCTGTTTGTGCTACCATGTGAAGGATCTGTTCCTTCACATGGTAGAAGTGGACCCTTAGTAGTACATCTCTCGGGGTACCCTCTGGAAGGAAGGACGGCTTGGGGATTCTGTGGATTCTGTCCACTATGAGGTCTTGTGTGGTCAGCACAGGAACCAAAGTGGAGAACAAAGCATGGGCATACTGTAAGAGGTGAGTGGCCGGTTTTATGTTGTTCCTTCTGGAACAGTCCTCGAGGTCTGCGACCTTATCATTCAGCCATGCTATATCCTCTCCCTGGGCCGCATGTGCGTCCACCATAGTGTTGTAAGTAGATGAATACTCATCCATCTTTTGTTCTACTCTGTCCACTCTGACCCCAATAGCATGCACTTCTTTGTGGCATTGATTGATCCCCTTGACCATATCAGTTTTGGGGGATGATCTGAGTGAGAGCAGCACTTCTTTGAGCACAGTGTCTGATATGGGTCTGTCAGCAGTGGGGAAGTCTGCTATGGGGTTAGTCAGTTGCTGGGCTTGAGCAGTGTTGTTCCTTGGTGGCCCACTTACCTACATATCCTGGTTGCTGTGCAGCCTGACAGGGGACTCCATCCTTGGTTTGGACTTGGCCGGGCTCCTTGTAGATGGGCTGGATGTGCCTGAGGACAATCCGCTATGCAAGGGGTCTTGTACGGGCAGTTTATGGGGCCCTCCGTGACTGTTATTGTGGATCGCGGCCCTGTCCTCCGGCCATTGTGTGTGTGAGCCGACGCCATTTTGTTGAAGCCCGCGGGACTTCAGCGAGAAGAAGCTGGGCATTTTATTAGGCTACGGTGGGTTTTTCCTGCGCCTCGGCATCCCCAAGCTGCCTGTGACTCCTGCTGTGGTGTTTTTGGCCATGAATGGGCTCGGTGTGCTCCGATTAGGGATGAGCTTTGTGTTCGAATCGAACGCATGTTCGACTCGAACATCGTGTGTTCGGTTGTTTGCCGAATTACAAACGATATGGGCCGTTCGTGCCAAATTTGAGTGGCGTGTCATGGCCCATAATTCACTGCGGCATTGCAGTGCATTGCTGGCTGATGATTGGCCAAGCATGCACTATGACCCGCATGATTGGCCAATCACAGCGCCGTCTGTACAGAGAGCCGTAATTGGCCAAAGCCATGGTGGCTTTGGCCAATTATGGCTCAGGGGGTTTAGTACATGCCCCACACTATATATATATATATATATATATATATATATACATATATATATATATATATATATATATATATATATATATATATATACAGTGTATATATATATATATATATATATATACACTGTATTCAGTTTAGATAGATCCGTTCCTGTTATTCTCTTCCTACTACTGACAGGCAGGCAGGTGTTTTTACAGTATTTACAGCTACCGGAAGAAAATTGCTGGTGTTCTTCTGATCCTATTAGTCCTATAAGCTACAGTATTTACAGTTAGTGTAGTGCGTTCACTGCACAGTGTGCACGTAAAGCTACCTGAAGAAAATGAGTGGTGTTCTTCTGATCCTATTAGTACAGTACCGCAGGCAGCTGCAGTATTTACAAGTTAGTGTAGTGCGTCCTCTGCACAGTGTGCACCTAAAGCTACCTGAAGAAAATTAGTGGTGTTCTTCTGATCCTATTAGTACAGTACCGCAGGCAGCTGCAGTATTTACAAGTTAGTTTAGTGCATCCTCTGCACAGTGTGCACCTAAAGCTACCTAAAGAAAATCAGTGGTGTTCTTCTGATCGTATTAGTACAGTACTGCAGGCAGCTGCAGTGTTTACAAGTTAGTGTAGTGCGTCCTCTGCACAGTGTGCACCTAAAGTTACCTAAACAAAATTAGTGGTGTTCTTCTGATCCTATTAATACAGTACTGCAGGCAGCTGCAGTATTTACAAGTTAGTGCAGTGTGTTCTCTGCACAGTGTGCACCTAAAGCTACCTGAAGAAAATTAGTGGTGTTCTTCTGATCCTATTAGTACAGTACCGCAGGCAGCTGCAGTATTTACCAGTTAGTGTAGGGTGTCCCCTGCACAGTGTGCACCTAAAGCTACCTGAATCAAATTAGTGGTGTTCTTCTGATCTTATTAATACCACAGGCAGGCAGCTACAGTATTTACAGTTAGTGTAGTGCATCCTCTGCACAGTGTGCACCTAAAGCTACCTGAATAAAATTGGTGGTGTTCTTCTGATCCTATTAATACCACAGGCAGGCAGCTACAGTATTTACAGTTAGTGTAGTGCGTCCTCTGCACAGTGTGCACCTAAAGCTACCTGAAGAAAATTTGTGGTGTTCTTCTGATCCTATTAATACCACAGGCAGGCAGCTACAGTATTTACAGTTAGTGTAGTGCATCCTCTGCATAGTGTGCACCTAAAGCTACCTGGAGACAATTGCTGTTGTTCTGCTCCTATTTATACCACAGGTAGGCAGCTACAGTATTTACAGTTAGTGTACTGTGTCCTCTGCACAGTGTGCACCTAAAGCTACCTGAAGAAAATTAGTGGTGTTCTTCTGATCCTATTAATACCACAGGCAGGCAGCTACAGTATTTACAGTTAGTGTAGTGCATCCTCTGCATAGTGTGCACTTAAAGCTACCTGGAGACAATTGCTGTTGTTCTGCTCCTATTAATACCACAGGTAGGCAGCTACAGTATTTACAGTTAGTGTACTGTGTCCTCTGCACAATGTGCACCTAAAGCTACCTGAATAAAATTGGTGGTGTTCTTCTGATACTATATTAATACCACAGGCAGGCAGCTACAGTATTTACAGTTAGTGTGCTGCGTCCTCTGCACAGTGTGCACCTAAAGCTACCTGAAGAAAATTGGTGGTGTTCTTCTGATCCTATTAGTACTACAGGCAGGCAGCTACAGTATTTACAGTTAGTGTACTGTGTCCTCTGCACAGTGTGCACCTAAAGCTACCTGAATAAAATTGGTGGTGTTCTTCTGATCCTATTAATACCACAGGCAGGCAGCTACAGTATTTACAGTTAGTGTAGTGCATCCTCTGCACAGTGTGCACCTAAAGCTACCTGAATAAAATTGGTGGTGTTCTTCTGATCCTATATTAATACCACAGGCAGGCAGCTACAGTATTTACAGTTAGTGTACTGCGTCCTCTGCACAGTGTGCACCTAAAGCTACCTGAAGAAAATTGCTATTGTTCTGCTCCTATTAATACCACAGGCAGGCAGCTACAGTATTTATAGTTAGTGTACTGTGTCCTCTGCACAGTGTGCACCTAAAGCTACCTGAAGACAATTGGTGGTGTTCTTCTGATCCTATATTAATACCATAGGCAGGCAACTACATTATTTACAGTTAGTGTACTGTGCCCTCTGCACACTGTGCACCTAAAGCTACCTGAAGACAATTGCTGTTGTTCTGCTCCTATTTATACCACAGGCAGGCAGTTACAGTATTTACAGTTAGTGTACTGCATCCTCTGCACAGTGTGCACCTAAAGCTACCTGAAGACAATTGCTGGTGTTCTCATACTAATAATACTACAGGCAGGCAGTTGATTCTGCTAGCTGCAGTATCAGTATATATATACATCCCAGCTTTGTGCAGCTACATCTCACTGCAGGCCATTAGTATGTCTGGAAGGCCAACAAGGAGAGGCAGACAGTCACAATCCAATAAAACAGGGCAAGCAGGCTCTGTGTCTAGAGGCGACAGTGCTGGTCATTGAGAAGGTGCATCCTTATCAGCACGTGGCCGTGGGACACGTTTGTCCTTTTTTTCGGCAGCTGACCGTGTTGAGCCGCAACATGCGGAAGACTTGGTAGAGTGGATGACCAAGCCGTCCTCATCCTCCTCATCCTCTCTGACCCAGGCTCAGGGTACTTTGTCTGAGCAAAGCAGCTGCCAACGCGGCCTCTTTCCTCGGCTCAATGGCATCAGTCACTCCTTCCCTAGCCCCACCATGTCCTCCTGAGGAGTCCCCTGAACTGTTTGACCACAGTGTTGGGTACATGCTCCAGGAGGATGCCCAGCGTCTTGAAGGCTCAGATGATGGTACCCAGCTAGAGGGAGGCAGTAACATGAGCCCAGAGAGAGGGGGTGCCCAAGAAGGACAGCAATCTGGCAATCATGTTCCCCCAGCTGCAGCATACTGCCAGCTTTGCTCCAGTGATGAGGAGGGAGGGGATGATGAGGTCACTGACTCCACGTGGGTGCCTGATAGAAGAGAGGAACAGGAGGAGGAGGAGGCACATCACCAACGAGGCAGGATGCCCTCCAGGGGCCAGTTTAAGGGCAGCACACTGACTGTATCACACCGCAGAGCTCCACATGTGCAGGGCGCTGCTGTCTCTGTGCGTTATTCCAAAAGTTCTTTGGTGTGGGCCTTTTTTGAGACGAGTGCATCAGATCGCACCGCTGCTATTTGCAACATATGTCTCAAGCGTATCTCATGTGGCCAAAACATCTCCCGCTTGGGCACCACATGCTTGACCAGACATATGTTGACCTGCCATGCAGTTCATTGGCAAGCGTACCTAAAAGACCCACACCAAAGAACAAAGAGGACCTCTCCTTGCTCCTCATCAGCTGGGATCTCCAACCCCACTATACCTTCAGTCCTCTCTGAGACCTGCACTGAGAGGAATGAAGGTGTAGAATTAGGTGTGTCACAGCCAAGTACTTGGGGGCAATCTGCTATCGGTACACCGATGTCAGATTGTACCAGGCAAATTTCCCTGCTCCAGCTGCTGCACCGCCAAAAGAAGTTCACTTCCAGCCATCCACATGCCCAGCGGTTGAATGCTAGCTTGGCTAAATTGCTAGCACTTCAACTGCTGCCTTTTCAGTTGGTAGACTCTGCCCCCTTCCGTGGGTTTGTGTAATGTGTGATTCCTCAGTGGCAGGTTCCCAAACACCACTTTTTCTCATGGAAGGCGATTCCGGCTCTCTACCAGCATGTGGAAGGCAATGTCTTGGCCTCACTGGACAGGGCGGTCAGCGGTAAGGTGCATATTACCGCTGACTCATGGTCCAGCAAGCATGGACAGGGACGTTACCTATCTTTCACCGCGCACTGGGTGACTCTTCTGCATCATTAAAATCACTGCTCCCGAAAAAACGGCCATTTTTAAAACTTTTTTTCCATTGATACGTGTCCCCTGACCCGGGTCCCCAAACCCTTTTTAGGACAATACCATGCAAATTAGCCTTTAAAATTAGCACTTTTGATTTTGAACGCTCGAGTCCCATAGACTTCAATGGGGTTCTAACGTTCGTGCAAATTTTCAGTCTGTTCGCAGGTTCTGGTGCGAACCGAACTGGGGGGTGTTCCGCTCATCCCTAGCTCCGATGTTTTCTGATCTCTGCGGAGGCCAAGCGGAGCTCTCAGCTCAGACGTCCATCTTAGAGCTTGGTCACTACGCCCCACGAATTGGATATATGTTAAACAATCTGGTTTCAAAATAAGTATTGCAGTGGCTGGATCTGGTTGTATCATTGGTTCAAACATTCTGGAGGTAATTTCAAAAATTTCTGTCCAATAAGTTTGGGCTATCGGACAGGACCACCAGATATGTAGGCGAGTACCTAAATCAGAGCAGCCATGGAAGCACTGAGCTGATTGAGTAGGTGCAAATTTAGCAACTCTAGAAGGCACAAGGTACCAAGGGTTAGAACCTTATAATTGGCTTCTATCGCCAGGACATTGGGTGAAGATGATTTAGTTACAGATCAGACCAATCAGCAATATCAAAGTTTCATCCCAGATCCTCCTCCTATTTCCGGGCGTAGGATGGTTTGTCCAAGTCAGGATTGACTAAAAGCTGGGTGTAGAGGGATGATATTATTCCTCTAGAGTGGGGGTCTTTCATACATATAGATTAAAAATTAGTAGTTTGGGACATGGAGGCATTTCTGTTTATGAAGGGAGTGTAGAAGTTTTTAATTTGGAGATATCTGAACAATTCAGAATGTGGTAGATTATAAGAGAGTTGGGAAGGAAAGAAAGGAATTCGGGTGACAAGTTTATATAGCCTAAGAATGTCCAGACTTTAAATGATTTGGGAGAGACACATGCTGCATAGAAAGCAGGGTTTTTGAGGAAGGATAGCAAGGGGTTGTGTGGAGACTGTAGGTGATGTTTAAATTTGAGTTTATCTCATAGGATGTTTACTGATGGAGTTACGTAAGCCCCTACGATCTTTGGGGTGAAGCCATAATAAGTTTGAGATTGAGAAAGGGTCACATTTCAAAGCCTCAATGAGCACCCATAAAGGGATTTCCTGTGTTTAGTGGTACTTGGAGAGACTGGCAATATGTGCAGCTTTATGATAGTTTGCAAAATTGGGGAAACTGAGGCATCCACTTGTTTTAGGGAGATACAATGTGTGTAAGGGTATGATACAATGATACAATGTGTGTAATCAGTGGTGTTCTTCTGATCGTATTAGTACAGTACTGCAGGCAGCTGCAGTGTTTACAAGTTAGTGTAGTGCGTCCTCTGCACAGTGTGCACCTAAAGTTACCTAAACAAAATTAGTGGTGTTCTTCTGATCCTATTAATACAGTACTGCAGGCAGCTGCAGTATTTACAAGTTAGTGCAGTGTGTTCTCTGCACAGTGTGCACCTAAAGCTACCTGAAGAAAATTAGTGGTGTTCTTCTGATCCTATTAGTACAGTACCGCAGGCAGCTGCAGTATTTACCAGTTAGTGTAGGGTGTCCCCTGCACAGTGTGCACCTAAAGCTACCTGAATCAAATTAGTGGTGTTCTTCTGATCTTATTAATACCACAGGCAGGCAGCTACAGTATTTACAGTTAGTGTAGTGCATCCTCTGCACAGTGTGCACCTAAAGCTACCTGAATAAAATTGGTGGTGTTCTTCTGATCCTATTAATACCACAGGCAGGCAGCTACAGTATTTACAGTTAGTGTAGTGCGTCCTCTGCACAGTGTGCACCTAAAGCTACCTGAAGAAAATTTGTGGTGTTCTTCTGATCCTATTAATACCACAGGCAGGCAGCTACAGTATTTACAGTTAGTGTAGTGCATCCTCTGCATAGTGTGCACCTAAAGCTACCTGGAGACAATTGCTGTTGTTCTGCTCCTATTTATACCACAGGTAGGCAGCTACAGTATTTACAGTTAGTGTACTGTGTCCTCTGCACAGTGTGCACCTAAAGCTACCTGAAGAAAATTAGTGGTGTTCTTCTGATCCTATTAATACCACAGGCAGGCAGCTACAGTATTTACAGTTAGTGTAGTGCATCCTCTGCATAGTGTGCACTTAAAGCTACCTGGAGACAATTGCTGTTGTTCTGCTCCTATTAATACCACAGGTAGGCAGCTACAGTATTTACAGTTAGTGTACTGTGTCCTCTGCACAATGTGCACCTAAAGCTACCTGAATAAAATTGGTGGTGTTCTTCTGATACTATATTAATACCACAGGCAGGCAGCTACAGTATTTACAGTTAGTGTGCTGCGTCCTCTGCACAGTGTGCACCTAAAGCTACCTGAAGAAAATTGGTGGTGTTCTTCTGATCCTATTAGTACTACAGGCAGGCAGCTACAGTATTTACAGTTAGTGTACTGTGTCCTCTGCACAGTGTGCACCTAAAGCTACCTGAATAAAATTGGTGGTGTTCTTCTGATCCTATTAATACCACAGGCAGGCAGCTACAGTATTTACAGTTAGTGTAGTGCATCCTCTGCACAGTGTGCACCTAAAGCTACCTGAATAAAATTGGTGGTGTTCTTCTGATCCTATATTAATACCACAGGCAGGCAGCTACAGTATTTACAGTTAGTGTACTGCGTCCTCTGCACAGTGTGCACCTAAAGCTACCTGAAGAAAATTGCTATTGTTCTGCTCCTATTAATACCACAGGCAGGCAGCTACAGTATTTATAGTTAGTGTACTGTGTCCTCTGCACAGTGTGCACCTAAAGCTACCTGAAGACAATTGGTGGTGTTCTTCTGATCCTATATTAATACCATAGGCAGGCAACTACATTATTTACAGTTAGTGTACTGTGCCCTCTGCACACTGTGCACCTAAAGCTACCTGAAGACAATTGCTGTTGTTCTGCTCCTATTTATACCACAGGCAGGCAGTTACAGTATTTACAGTTAGTGTACTGCATCCTCTGCACAGTGTGCACCTAAAGCTACCTGAAGACAATTGCTGGTGTTCTCATACTAATAATACTACAGGCAGGCAGTTGATTCTGCTAGCTGCAGTATCAGTATATATATACATCCCAGCTTTGTGCAGCTACATCTCACTGCAGGCCATTAGTATGTCTGGAAGGCCAACAAGGAGAGGCAGACAGTCACAATCCAATAAAACAGGGCAAGCAGGCTCTGTGTCTAGAGGCGACAGTGCTGGTCATTGAGAAGGTGCATCCTTATCAGCACGTGGCCGTGGGACACGTTTGTCCTTTTTTTCGGCAGCTGACCGTGTTGAGCCGCAACATGCGGAAGACTTGGTAGAGTGGATGACCAAGCCGTCCTCATCCTCCTCATCCTCTCTGACCCAGGCTCAGGGTACTTTGTCTGAGCAAAGCAGCTGCCAACGCGGCCTCTTTCCTCGGCTCAATGGCATCAGTCACTCCTTCCCTAGCCCCACCATGTCCTCCTGAGGAGTCCCCTGAACTGTTTGACCACAGTGTTGGGTACATGCTCCAGGAGGATGCCCAGCGTCTTGAAGGCTCAGATGATGGTACCCAGCTAGAGGGAGGCAGTAACATGAGCCCAGAGAGAGGGGGTGCCCAAGAAGGACAGCAATCTGGCAATCATGTTCCCCCAGCTGCAGCATACTGCCAGCTTTGCTCCAGTGATGAGGAGGGAGGGGATGATGAGGTCACTGACTCCACGTGGGTGCCTGATAGAAGAGAGGAACAGGAGGAGGAGGAGGCACATCACCAACGAGGCAGGATGCCCTCCAGGGGCCAGTTTAAGGGCAGCACACTGACTGTATCACACCGCAGAGCTCCACATGTGCAGGGCGCTGCTGTCTCTGTGCGTTATTCCAAAAGTTCTTTGGTGTGGGCCTTTTTTGAGACGAGTGCATCAGATCGCACCGCTGCTATTTGCAACATATGTCTCAAGCGTATCTCATGTGGCCAAAACATCTCCCGCTTGGGCACCACATGCTTGACCAGACATATGTTGACCTGCCATGCAGTTCATTGGCAAGCGTACCTAAAAGACCCACACCAAAGAACAAAGAGGACCTCTCCTTGCTCCTCATCAGCTGGGATCTCCAACCCCACTATACCTTCAGTCCTCTCTGAGACCTGCACTGAGAGGAATGAAGGTGTAGAATTAGGTGTGTCACAGCCAAGTACTTGGGGGCAATCTGCTATCGGTACACCGATGTCAGATTGTACCAGGCAAATTTCCCTGCTCCAGCTGCTGCACCGCCAAAAGAAGTTCACTTCCAGCCATCCACATGCCCAGCGGTTGAATGCTAGCTTGGCTAAATTGCTAGCACTTCAACTGCTGCCTTTTCAGTTGGTAGACTCTGCCCCCTTCCGTGGGTTTGTGTAATGTGTGATTCCTCAGTGGCAGGTTCCCAAACACCACTTTTTCTCATGGAAGGCGATTCCGGCTCTCTACCAGCATGTGGAAGGCAATGTCTTGGCCTCACTGGACAGGGCGGTCAGCGGTAAGGTGCATATTACCGCTGACTCATGGTCCAGCAAGCATGGACAGGGACGTTACCTATCTTTCACCGCGCACTGGGTGACTCTTCTGCATTATTAAAATCACTGCTCCCGAAAAAACGGCCATTTTTAAAACTTTTTTTCCATTGATACGTGTCCCCTGACCCGGGTCCCCAAACCCTTTTTAGGACAATACCATGCAAATTAGCCTTTAAAATTAGCACTTTTGATTTTGAACGCTCGAGTCCCATAGACTTCAATGGGGTTCTAACGTTCGTGCAAATTTTCAGTCTGTTCGCAGGTTCTGGTGCGAACCGAACTGGGGGGTGTTCCGCTCATCCCTAGCTCCGATGTTTTCTGATCTCTGCGGAGGCCAAGCGGAGCTCTCAGCTCAGACGTCCATCTTAGAGCTTGGTCACTACGCCCCACGAATTGGATATATGTTAAACAATCTGGTTTCAAAATAAGTATTGCAGTGGCTGGATCTGGTTGTATCATTGGTTCAAACATTCTGGAGGTAATTTCAAAAATTTCTGTCCAATAAGTTTGGGCTATCGGACAGGACCACCAGATATGTAGGCGAGTACCTAAATCAGAGCAGCCATGGAAGCACTGAGCTGATTGAGTAGGTGCAAATTTAGCAACTCTAGAAGGCACAAGGTACCAAGGGTTAGAACCTTATAATTGGCTTCTATCGCCAGGACATTGGGTGAAGATGATTTAGTTACAGATCAGACCAATCAGCAATATCAAAGTTTCATCCCAGATCCTCCTCCTATTTCCGGGCGTAGGATGGTTTGTCCAAGTCAGGATTGACTAAAAGCTGGGTGTAGAGGGATGATATTATTCCTCTAGAGTGGGGGTCTTTCATACATATAGATTAAAAATTAGTAGTTTGGGACATGGAGGCATTTCTGTTTATGAAGGGAGTGTAGAAGTTTTTAATTTGGAGATATCTGAACAATTCAGAATGTGGTAGATTATAAGAGAGTTGGGAAGGAAAGAAAGGAATTCGGGTGACAAGTTTATATAGCCTAAGAATGTCCAGACTTTAAATGATTTGGGAGAGACACATGCTGCATAGAAAGCAGGGTTTTTGAGGAAGGATAGCAAGGGGTTGTGTGGAGACTGTAGGTGATGTTTAAATTTGAGTTTATCTCATAGGGATATATAATGTTTACTGATGGAGTTACGTAAGCCCCTACGATCTTTGGGGTGAAGCCATAATAAGTTTGAGATTGAGAAAGGGTCACATTTCAAAGCCTCAATGAGCACCCATAAAGGGATTTCCTGTGTTTAGTGGTACTTGGAGAGACTGGCAATATGTGCAGCTTTATGATAGTTTGCAAAATTGGGGAAACTGAGGCATCCACTTGTTTTAGGGAGATACAATGTGTGTAAGGGTATGCGTGGTTTGGAGGAACCCCAGACAAATGTCATTGACCTTCTCTGTCCTAGTCTTAAATAGTAGGAAGGAATTGGTAGGACTCTAAACAGGCACAACAGTTTTGGCAGAATTGTCATTTTTGTTGCATTGATCTTAGCTATCCATGATAATGGAAGACGAGACCATTGTTTCAGTAGAGCTGTAATCTGTTTCAATATTGGGGGTAGTTAGCTGAGAAGAGGTCTGAAAAAGAGGCTGTTAAGTGAATTCCAAGATAATGAATTGACTTCTCAGCCCAAGTAAATGAAAGCGCAATTTTTGCCGAATCTATTTCCAAACTAGAGAGGAATATATTAAGGGCCAAGAACTTCTTGGGATTGATTGTGAGGCCAGAAAATGTCACAAATCTGTTGAGAGTGGGCAGGAGGTTAGGACTTGAGACTTGTGGAGATGACAGGAACAACAAGATGTCATCTGTGAACATACAAAGCTTATGTTGATATCTTCCTGTCTCTATACCGGTGATCATTGGGTCTATTCTGATGTGTTGGGCTAGGGGTTCTATTAAAAGGGCAAATGACAGGGGGGAAAGTGGGCATCCTTGACGTGTACCCCTCTTTATATTAAAGTAGTTGAATTCATAGCCTGCATATTTTATGTATGCTCTAGGCTTATGAAGTGCTGCGATCCATTTCATAAAATGTGGGCCAAAACCCCATTTGTGTAAAGTGTAGTGCAAATAGGGCCAGGATACGGAATCAAAGGCCTTCTTGATATCAAGGGAGAGAAAGCAAGAAGGGATATGGCGAGTTTTGGCGATATGTGCTAGGAGAACTGCCCGACGTACATTATCGCCAGCTTGGCGAGTCGCCATGAAGCCCACTTGGTCTCTGTGAACCAGACTGCCTATGATTCCATTGAGGCGTTTTGCTAGTATTTTAATATCTAAATTTAGAAGGGAAATGGGACAATAATTTGTACAAGAGGTGTCATCAGGGGTTCTATTAAAAGGGCTAGGGGTTCTATTAAAAGGGCAAATAACAGGGGGGAAAGTGGGCATCCTTGACGTGTACCCCTCTTTATATTAAAGTAGTTGAATTCATAGCCTGCATATTTTATGTATGCTCTAGGCTTATGAAGTGCTGCGATCCATTTCATAAAATGTGGGCCAAAACCCCATTTGTGTAAAGTGTAGTGCAAATAGGGCCAGGATACGGAATCAAAGGCCTTCTTGATATCAAGGGAGAGAAAGCAAGAAGGGATATGGCGAGTTTTGGCGATATGTGCTAGGAGAACTGCCCGACGTACATTATCGCCAGCTTGGCGAGTCGCCATGAAGCCCACTTGGTCTCTGTGAACCAGACTGCCTATGATTCCATTGAGGCATTTTGCTAGTATTTTAATATCTAAATTTAGAAGGGAAATGGGACAATAATTTGTACAAGAGGTGTCATCAGTGAGGGGCTTGGGGAACATACAAACAATGGCCATTATCGATTCTTGTCTAAAGGAGTGTCCATCCAGTATTACATTAAAGGCTTCAGCTAGAATGAGAGAGGGTTTCTGTAAATGTTTGGTAGTATAAGGCCGAATATCCATCAGCACCTGGTCTTTTATTTATCTTTAGTTCTTTAATAGCGTTAGCTACATCTTCTGCTGTGATAGATTCTTCAAGTAGACTTTTTTGGGCATGATATAAATATGGTAGGTTTATGCGAGAAAAGAAGGTGTTAGCTGCGTTTGAATCAAAGTCATTTGTTGACGCCTACAAAGAGGCTAAATGGCATCTTTTGATAGTTTCAAGCAGATGGTTTGAATGATTTATTTAATGAATTTAGAGTGCGTGCCAGGTATGTACCTGATTTATTGGACTTAATAAAAAAGGTATGTTTAGAACGTTTAAAAGATTTATCAACAGATTCTGTTAGAAATAGATCATAATCCTGATAGGATTTTTCTATTTGAGTTTTCGTTACTGAGGAGGGGTTATCCTGAAAGGATGTGAAAGCGGTGTTACATTCAGGTTCCAGCTTATGAGCAAGAATTCTGCGTTCACATTTAAATAAAGCGAATTGCCTCTGAAATACTCCACACAACACAGGCATATGGGCTTCCCAAAGCGTTAATGAAGGCATATCTGGGCTGATATTATGTAATAGATGGTGGGTTGGGTGTTTAAGCATAATATCTGGGAGATACCAGTTTGGATCTTGTGCTTTAGGGATAGTGGAGGCAATGGTAGTGAATACTGCATTGTGGTCAGACCATGGGATAGGTATTATGTCAACTGTGAGTATTTCAAGTAGCATACCAATAGTTAAAAATATGTGATCAATACGAGGAAATGTCTGATGAGGGTGAGGGTTTGGACAAGAGCTGGGAGAAGGGCATTTTAGGTGGGTTCTGGGGTGAGGTATATGGAGATTTGTCCAAAAATGGGAGGAGGACCCGATTAGAATCACCACACATGACGATTGTTCCTTTTTTGTGAATGGTTACAACCTGCAGAAGATGTGATATAAATGGTGTTGGCTGTTTATTGGGCGCATAATATGAGATGACAGTAATTGCTGTATCCATTATATGTCCAGTGAGAATTAAGTAATGCCCTTCTGGGTCTTTAATTTGAGACTGAAGAGTAAATGGGGTGGAGCGGTGAAAGGCTCTGAGAGTACCCCATTGTAGCTGAGGCTGTAAAAATTTGTGGATAAAAATGAGACATAAATTTGGGAGTGGAGCTGTTAGTGAAATGTGTTTCTTGTAAGCATACTATGTGTGATTTCCGAGCATTAAAGGTTTGGAGTGCTTTGGTGCATTTCTGAGGTACATTAATACCCTGGACATTCAGGGAGAGAATATTTAACGGTGCCATGATACCTGATTAAGGAGATGTAACTTACCAATTAACATATATACTGTCTGGACGAGTCAAACCATGTGGACTTGAAGGAGATGAAGAGAGGGGAGAAACCAGTAAAGTCTGAAGTAAGGAAAAAGTTTAAAACATAAAAGGTTAGATAATATATGCTTTGATTCAACATAAAAAAAAATTTGAAGATAGCCCGTGATAAGGGATAAGAATCCCTTTCAGGGGAAGAGGTGCTTCCATCTGACTTCCACATATTATAGGTGGACGAGCGAGGGAGGCAAAGTCAGGCACATGGATCTTCCACGTGTGGTAGAAGAGCCTTATAATAATAACATCGTAAAGATGTGCATGTGCTTAGGCCGCATGGCATAAAATAGTTCCTGTGTCAATAGTTCCAGTAGTTCTAAGGAGGGGAGATTAGAAAGTGTGGTGCATATGAGAGCAAACACAGCTGGACTATGGATATCAAGATTCGGGAATGGGTCAGGAGGCAAAGGGGAATTGGGGAGGGGAAAGGTAGAGGGGAAGTGGGAAACCCTGAGGACATGACTAATGTTTGAGAGAACTAACTAATGGAGTTATGACAAAAGAAATGTAAAAATTCCTTGGGGTGATTTATAAACGAACTGCTGAAAAAAATAAAAATAAAAATTACAGCTTCTTGATAATGGGTGTATGTATGTGAAACGCGTAGAGGCTTCTGGGTAATTGCTGATGTCACTTCCTGTCCCAACCCGTACCGGAGCGGCGGAACCGACCCAAAAAATACACTGCTGGAATGACTCAGTGCCGGTCTAAAGGCAGCTGAATTGTGAGTGCACATTTTTATAATTGGGGATGTTTACCTTGTTGGTTTAAATACATTTTATAAAAGCATGTTGTGCAATGATGGCTATTTGCTTCTTATGAGATGTCAAGATTTGAGGAGTAACTAGTGGCAATCTAGCTGGAGAAACTCCAGGAAAGTGGAGTGGTTAACCCAAAATGAACCAAAGGCACAGTTTTTTCTAGGCTCTGGTGAGTGACCATTTCAGAAGGTGTTGGTGATGCACGAAGTGGTGAAAAGGCTTCTAAAATAGCACAGGTGTGATTTTGAGCACACTACGCACATAAGATTTAAATTATAGAATTGTGAAGTGGACTTTGGGAAATATTATTAAAAACCTGTGTCCTGCAGTTTTGACAACTTTGCAATTTTGCACTTGATAATTTAATAATTTGCACTATAACATTGCACCATAGAGTTATAGATTTTTGATGTTTGTGCGCATTTCACCAATACTGTTTTTAGTGATAATATTATATAAGCACTTTATGATCAGCGCAGTTACATTTTTTATACAATAGGTTGCAAACAGCAACAGTGCGATCTGCTGCACACGTGTCGAAAAAAGGCCCACACCAAGGAACTTTTAAAAGTCAGTGGGGAGTCAGCAGTGCCCTGTACCTGTGGAGCTCTGCGGTGTGATGCAATAGGGTGGCTGCCCTTAAGCTGACCCCTGGAGGACATCCTGCCTCGTTGGAGTTGTGCCTCCTCCTCCTCACTTTCTTTCTCTCTTCTCTCAGGCACCCAAGTACGGTCAGTGACCTCATCATCCCCTCCCTCCTTGTCACTGGAGCAAACTTGGCAGTATGCTGCAGCTTGGGGAACATGACTTCCAATTTCTTGTCCTTCTGTAGCACCCCCTCTTTCTAGGCTCACGTTACTCCCTTCCTCCGCCTGGGAACCAACATCGGAGCCTTCAAATTGCTGCTTATCCTCCAGCAGCATAACTGTGGACAAGGAGCTGGTGGAATAGGCTGCTCTGGCAGCTGCGTTGGAAGGCAAACTACTATGAGCCTGGGTGACAGAGGATGAGGAGGATGAGAACGGCTTTGTTATCCACTCCACCAACTCTTCTGCAAGTTGTGGCTCAATAACATGGCCAGCAGCAGAAAAAAAGGTCAACCGTGTCCCACGGCCACCTGCTAAGGATGCACCATGTCCACGACCACCACTTTTGACTGTAGACACAGAGGCTTCTTGCCCTCTTTTAGTGGCCTGTCAGCGCCTGCCTCTCCTTGGTGGCCTTCCGGACACGATGGGGATTTTTTCTTTTCACAGAACACTACACTGTATTATATAGACAAAAGAGGTGTTTGAACAGGGCCCTCTAATACACCACTCAGCGCCAGGACAGGATGCTGTTTCAAATGCAGAAATAATTGATAAAGTATAAGTATATATAAGTACCGCCCAATTTGCTAGTACGCAAAAGGTACGGAGCCACACAGCGGAAAAAGCAGCCATTTAAAAGTATTATGTAAAATATGATAAACAGTGGTATAAAATAATCTTTAAAACAGACTAAAATATCACACTAAACAGCGCTAATGTTGAGCAAAATAAAATAGACATGTGGCCAACTACACATGAAAAAAGTAAATTTTTTAGAGTGGTGAAAAGTTCAGAATGTAGTACAGAAAGTGTTCAACAGGTGATCATGAACAAACGTCACAGCGTGCACCTTCACCGAACAGTCCAAATTCCACCCTGTGTGAACACACTCCCCTCAGGGGGTTAAACTCACCAGAGCTAAAATAATAATAAGCCTCCAAATAAAGAAGACCCATCCACGCCACACGCTGATGCTACCACCGCTCCGGAGGGATCCCAGATGCTCAGGGCAGTCCAAAGTCTTTCTTGTTCAACTGGTTAGAACAGACAAGGCAAAAGACAGCCAATGCATTTAGGGAGCCATACAGGCCTATTAATCAGGGTCAGAAAGCGATGTACATTCTTACATGGAGGAGTCCTATACAACAGGTCTCCCTCTCAGTATCATGCAGCTGCTTCCAGTCTCACACACACTGACTGACTTCCTGGTACAGCCCCTCCCCCAGCATGCATCAGGCTGTCTTTTGCCTTGTCTGTTCTAACCAGTTGAACAAGAAAGACTTTGGACTCCCCTGAGCATCTGGGATCCCTCCGGAGTGGTGGTAGCAGCAGCGTGTGGCGTGGATGGGTCTTCTTTATTTGGAGGCTTATTATTATTTTAGCTCTGGTGAGTTTAACCCCCTGAGGGGAGTGTGTTCACACAGGGTGGAATTTGGACTGATCGGTGAAGGTGCACGCTGTGACGTTTGTTCATGATCACCTGTTGAACACTTTCTGTACTACATTCTGAACTTTTCACCACTCTAAAAAATTGACTTTTTTCATGTGTAGTTGGCCACATGTCTATTTTATTTTGCTCAACATTAGCGCTGTTTAGTGTGATATTTTAGTCTGTTTTAAAGATTATTTTATACCACTGTTTATCATATTTTACACTGTATTATATACTGTGTACACTGCCTGCACCGTATTAGAAATGGTACACAGGCTGCACTGTATTATATACTGTGTACAACACCGCCTGAAGTGTATTAGAAACTGTACACCACCCAATGCACTGTATATATATATATATGCACCGCCTGAAGTGTATTATGCAATGTACAACACCGAATGAACTGTACATATACGCTACACTTAATGCAGACTATATATATATATATATATATATATATATATATATATATATATATATATATATATACTAGACTGTATATATATATATATATATCAAATACACTGCCTACGCTGCCTGAATATAGAGTATACACTGAATATATAGTCTATGCTAAATGCAGAGCATATATATATATATATACAGTATATATATATATATATATATATATATTAGACTGACTGTATATATACTGTATATATATCAAATACACTGCTACTAACTAACTAAACTGCATGCCTAATCTAGCTCAATCTATCTCCATCCACAGTCACACACTATACACGGCCGCTATGTAAGCAGCCTTATATAGTGTGGGGCATGGACTTAGTCCCCCTGAGCCATGATTGGCCAAAGGCAGAGCATGCTGTGATTGGACAAATGCAGGTCAGATGCATGCTTTGGCCAATCATCACTGTGAACTCGCAGTGAATTATGGGGCAATCAGCGTCTCTCAAATTTCCTGCGAACGCCCCATATTGTTCGCTGTTCGTTGAACACCCGATGTTCGAGTCAAACCTATGTTCAACTTGAACTTGAGCTCATCCCTATTGGACACCAGACCTAAAGTCACTGGGACATAAAGAGTTACTTAACCACTTCAGCCCCGGAAGAATTTACCCCCTTCCTGATACAGCACTGTGTCGCTTTAAATGACAATTGCGCGGTCGTGCCACATTGCACACAAACAAAATTGATGTCCTTTTTTTCCCACAAATAGAGCTTTCTTTTGGTGGTATTTGATTACCTCTGCGGTTTTTATTTTGAAAAAAAAGCAATATTTTTTACTTTTTGCTATAATAAATATCCCAAAAAAATATATAAAAAAAACAAATTTTTTCCTCAGTTTAGGCCGACATGTATTCTTCTACATATTTTTGGTAAAAAAAAATCACAATAAACGTATATTGATTGGTTTGGGCGAAAGTTATAGCATCTACAAAATAGGAGATAGATTTATGGCATTGTTATTATTATTTTTTATATTAGTAATGGCGGCGAGCTGCAATTTTTATCATGACTGCGACTTTATGGCGGACACTTCAGACACTTTTGACACTATTTTGGGACATTGTCATTTATACAGCGATCAGTGCTATAAAAATGCACTGATTAATGTATACATGGCATTGGCATTCTGCCGCTCGATGACACGATCGCGGGACACCAGCGGACATTGAGTCCATGGGTTCCGCGGGCACTCTCACGGAGCATGCGGTACACGCGTGCCCACAATGCCGCTTCTTAAAGGTGACGTACCTGTACGCCCATTTGCGCAGATGTGCCATTGTGCCGATGTATATCGTCGTATACTGGTTGGTAAGCGGTTAAAGAAGGTGCCCAGCTAGATACTGACCTGAAACACCTTGATAAAATGTTTGCATAAATATCCTCATAGAGGATTGGAATAATATGTGCCAGTATGTTTTTGATCTTCTGAAATTCAATGCTATATGGGGGTTGAAAAAATCAGGGTATTAACAGAATCCCACTTACGCACCTTACGCACACTATCACATAAAAGTGTATCTCTAGCTGTGGTGTTCGCAATGTTAGTAGTTCTATGAAGTGTACCCATATTGTAACCTCTTTTCAGAAACTTATCCCTCATATTCTTCTTCTCCCTTTGAAAATCATCCTCCTCACTGCATACCCCCGCAATCTTAAAAATTGCCCCATGGGTATACTGCGAGTGACATGATTAGGGTGTCCTGAGTCAGCACAAAGCAAAGCATTCCCAGAGGTTCGCTTCCTGTATATACTGGACGTGATATAGCCATCTCCGATTGAGAGTGTAACGTCCAGAAAGGAGATCGATTCATTGTTCATCTGTCCAGTAAAACGCAAGTTCAAATCATTCTGATTTAGATAAAACAGAAATTGGTCTAACTCACCTAAGGTATCTGTGCAAACAAACAACAAATTGTCTATATACCTGCAGAAAAATGTAATTACTGAATGGAAGGGGTTTCCATTTCCAAAGATGCGGCCCTTCTCCTATCAGCCCATATAAAGGTCGGCTAGAGACGATGAAAATTGAGCCCCCATGGCTGCTCACAACCTCTGGAGATAGAAATCCCCATCAAAAGAGAATAAATTATGGGTGAGAAAATACTCCAGGCATTCCAAGATATATTCTTTGTGAATGGACTAGTATTGGTTGTAATGATCCAAAGAGAACTCAACCACTCTTGAACCCAATTGATGAGGTATGGAGGGGTAGAGACTGGAGACATCACAAGTAATCCAGGTGTTACCATTCTCCCATGTAAGCTTATCACAACACTGTAATAGTTGCTTAGTGCCCCTCAATTAGCCCCTCACAAAGGGCTGCAGCTGACAATGAACCCAAAGTCCAAGGTGTTCATGGAGGGAACCTATCCTGGCCACTATGGGATGTCCCATGAGAGGGACTAAACCCTTATGTGTTTTTGGGAGATGGTGAAACACCGGGATTATAGGAGTCTCAGGGACCAAATTCTCACTTTTCTTTTGTGTAAGTATACCTAGACTAACCCCTTTTAATACAAGCTCACCTAAAGTCTTTTTGAACCTCTCACTAGAATTACAACTGAGTTCCCAATAGGTGTCTTTATCTGATAGTTGTCGTAGGGCTTCCGTTTTATAGGCGGTGGGATCTTGAATTACCACCAACTTGCCCTTATCTTAATTTTTTATTTAAATAGTAGAATCACAACTAAGGGAATCAAGGAATACAGCAACCAAGACTGCAATGTTAATTTTCATAGCACGTCACAGGAAGCAACCTCATGACTAACAGAAGACAGAATCAGAAATAGACTTGAAAAACTTAACATAAATAAGTCACTGGGACCAGATGGCTTAGACCAGAGGGTTCTTAAGGAACTCAGTCAGGTGATAGCCAGACCATTGTTCCTAATTTTTTGGACAGTTTACTGACTGGAATGGTGCCAGCTGATTGAAGAAAAGCCAACATGGCACCAATATTTAAAAAAGTTCAGAGACAAAGCCCTGGGAACTACAGGCCACATAGCCTAACATCAATAGCCTACAAGCTTTTGGAGGGGATGATAAGGGACTATATACAAGATTTTAGTAATGAAAACGGTATTAATAGCAGTAATCAGCATGGACTCATGAAGAAGTGAGCTTCCATCTAGGTAAAGGAAGGCCTGTGGATGTGGTGTATCTGGATTTTGCAAAGGCATTTGATACATGTCACGTACCTGGTGATGGAGTCTGATATGCAGAGGATGGCCTCTCTTACAACTCTGACTTGGAGCTCCTGATAGAGCTGACAGGAAGCACCGAGATGCAGAGTCGCAAAAAAGTGCCTGGCGGGATCGCTGAACCTGGAGCTGGATCGGAGGACTCGGCCGGGCTGTAGAGCTGTCTGTAGGAATCCCAGAGCAGTGGTAGGCAGGTAGCTGGAGCGCGTAGACAACCGGTCCCCACAGGCAGAAGTGCAGGTGCAGCAGAAGGGATGGTGGCACCCTCGAGGCTGAAGAGAAGACAGGTACAGGCAGGCTGGGTTATACACAAATGGGCACGTCAGGAACAGAGGCTGAAGAAGAAGCAGAATCAGATTACAGGCTGGGTCGTCAGCAGACTGGCAGCGAAGTGGCAGAAGGAGCAGGCAGGTGCGGAGTAGAGGACAAGCCGGGATCGGATGCAGGAAGGAAACAGGAACGTCAGGAGGCAAGCTGGGTCACAACAGGAATGGAAGTCAGGTAAGAAATTGCAGGATACACAGGGAACGTTGTAGAGCAGACAGCACTGAGTCTGGAAACTGACTGAGTTTAAGTAGCCTGTTTGGGTGTCAAAAGCTGTAACAGGGTGCGTGTGCACCAATGGCATTCTGACAGGGGCAGAGGTAACAGGTCATCTTCTTCGGCAGCCATCTTGGGTGCTGGCATGCCCTTCCTGACACTGCCCCCCCCCCCAAAGGGCAGTCTCCGGATGCCCAACTTGGCCCACTTGTCAGGATGGGAGTTCTTAAAAGCTTTAACCAAATTTTGGGCATGGATATTACCTTCAGGTTCCCAGGAGTTGTCCTCTGGCCCATACCCTTTCTATTTTATCAGGAACTGGGTCTGATTTCTTCTCTTCCTGCAGTCTAAGATTGTTTCCACCTCAAACTCTTCCTCCCTGTCAATAATTACAGGTTCAGGCGGGCAAGAACTTCGTCCTGGGAAGGGGTCAGGAATGGTAGGTTTCAGCAAGGTTATGTGGAACTAGATTCTAAATGACTCAGGCAACTCTAATTCATACACAACCTCATTGATCCGTCTTTTCACCGGAAATGGTCTTATAAATTTAGGGCCCAGTTTCTTAGTCTCTAGTTTCTTGGAGGGACAGGCCAGTCTCAAATTAGTAGTTGATAGCCACACTTGGTCACCAGGGTTCAAGATCAATTCTCCCCTTCTTTTCCTGTCAAAAACTTCCTTATTGTATGCCTGTGTCTTTGCCATTGTTTCCTGTAGCAGTTTGTTATTGGCATTGAAGAAATTTATAGTTTTGGAAACAGCTGGTACAGGGGAATCTGGAATTGTATTAGACAAAAAAGAAGGGTGGAAACCGTAGTTTCCAAAAAATGGAGATTGCTTTGTAGCAGAGTGTACTGAATTGTTATAAGAAAACTCGGCCAGGGGAAGCAGAGAAGTCCAATCGTCTTGAGAAAATGAGGAGAAACATTTCAGGTACTGTTCGAGGGTTTGATTAGTTCTCTCTGTCTGCCCATTCGTTTGTGGGTGATATGCAGAAGAAAATGAAAGTTCAATCCCGAGTGAATCACATAAGGCTCTCCATAATCTGGATGTAAACTGCACCCCACGGTCGGACACAATATTGGCCGGAATCCCGTGAAGCCTTACGATCTCCTTGACAAAGGTTTGAGCTGTTTCTTGAGCAGATGGTGTGCCCTTCATGGGCAGGAAGTGTGCCATCTTAGATAGTCTATCGACAACTACAAAAATGGTGTTGTGGCCCTCAAATGGGGGAAGTTCTACAATAAAATCTATTGAGATCATCTTTCAAGGTCTACTGGGGACAAGTAAGGGTTTTGGCAGACCCCAGGCTCTGGATCTGCTGGTTTTATTGCAGATGCAAGTGGTGCAAGATTCCACATATTTCCTACAATCTTTTTCCACCCCAGGCCACCATAATGTCCATTGTACTAATTCAGTTGTCTTTCCAATGCCAAAATGACCTGCCAGCATATGATCATGGCATCGCACCAGGATGGCCATTCGGAGGTCTTCCGGCACAAAGACCATGTCTTCGTGCCAAAGTAGCCCATCCTTTGCCATTAGAGAGACCCCGGCTGGTGAAGGGTTCCTTACTAGAGTTTGTTTAATTTGTTTTAGGAAGCTCCCAAGGGATAGAATGGTATCTGGAGATTAGATTTCTTCAAATTTGCTGAACATGCATGATAACGCATCGGGTTTTGCATTCTTGGATCCGGGCCTGAACGTTAAGTGAAAAGTGAATCTAGAAAAGAATAGTGCCCACCTGGCTTGTCGGGGTTTCAATCTTTTTGCTCGTCTTAAATACTCAAGGTTCTTATGATCGGTATAGATCAAGATTGGGGGTGCCGCCCCCTCTAGAATGTACCTCCATTCCACCAGGGCGGCTTTGATGGCCAAAAGTTCACGGTCCTTGATGTCATAGTTCCTTTCGGTATTTGACAGCTTACGGGAAAAAAAGCAACTGGACTCAGTAGAGCCTTAGCTCCCTAGCTCTGAGACAATATTGCTCCGACCGCTGTTTCTGAGGTGTCTACTTCCAAGATGTAAGGCAAGGCTGGGTCAGGGTGTTTCAGGACAGATGCAGATGTGAAAAGTCTTTTTAGGGTGTCAAAAGCTTTCTGAGCTTCCAGAGACCAAGAGAATCTTGTACCTTGTTTGGTTAAACTTGTAATGGGGGATATGATTGCAGAAAAATTTCTGATGAATTTTCGATAAAAATTTGCAAACCCCACAAAACGTTGGACACCCTTCTTATCACTGGGAGCAGGCCAATCGAGGATGGCTGTAACCTTCTGGGGATCCATCTGGATGCCTTCGGTGGAAATGATTAAACCCAAGAATTGGATGCTTTGGCATTCAAATACACATTTCTCTGGTTTTGCATAAAGTCCGTGTTGTTGAAGGCGACTCAATACATTCCTTGACGTGACTACGGTGGTGATCTAGAGAGGGAGAGAAGATTAGTATATCATCAAGATATACAACAACAAATAGATCCAGGAAATCTCGGAAGATGTCGTTGATGAAGTGCTGAAAGGTAGCTGGGGCATTGCAAAGTCCAAAGGGCATTGCAAGGTATTCGAAATGCCCAAACCGTGTGCGGAACGCGTCTTCCATTCATCCCCCTCTAGTATGCAAACCAGGTTATAAGCACCCCGAAGATCCAATTTTGTGAAAATGGTGGCCGTACCGAGTCGCTGGAATAATTCAGGCACAAGTGGAAGAGGGTAACTGTTTTTTACAGTGACCTTATTAAGTTCACGGTAGTCCACACAGGGCTGTAAGAAAATCCCTGCACCGTCAGGAGATGTGGAGGGGCGAATGAACCCCTTTTTAGGGTTGTCATCAATGTAGTCTTTCAAAGCAACAAGTTCAGATTCAGATAGAGGAAAGATACTGCCAAAAGGAACTTCAACCCCAGGAAGGAGCTCAATTGGACAGTCATAAGCCCTATGAGGAGGAAGCGTTTCTGCCCCTTTTTTGCTGAAAACATTCAGAAAGTCACGATATACTACTGGAACGACTTGGCGGGCTTCTGACTCCAAATCGATGCACAGCAGGGGAGATTGGTCCTGAAGATTCTCTTGCCAACAATGCTGAAGGCAATAGGGGGAAAGAAACTTGATTTCTTCTGTAACATAGTTGATGTGAGGGTTATGAGCTTTTAACCAAGGCATACCCAGAATGATTGGGAACACATTGGAAGCGATTGCATCTAGGTGTAGAAGCTCTTGATGGTTCTCGGCAATGGTGGTAGATAACGGGATGGTTTCATGAGTAACCAATCCAGATTTAATGGTGGATCCGTCTGCCAGATGTACAGAAAGTCTCTGAGCCTTGGGTAGTAGAGGAATGTGATGTTTGGCAGCAAAAGCTAAATCTATGAAACAGCTGCAAGCTCCAGAGTCAATTATAGTGGGGGTCTGGATAGTTCCTCCTAGGAGCTGTAACAAAATGGGAAGAGCAAGATGAGCAGAGTGATTGGGTAGGGATGGAGGAGAAGCGGATGTAACTGAGAGGCACTTGTGAATTTTGACCGGGCAAGACCTCACATAATGTCCTGATCCTCCACAGTAAAGGCAAAGATTTAGCTGGCATCTGCGCTGGCGTTCTTCTGTAGTCAGAGAAGGACGGAGGAGACCAAGCTTAATTGGTTCAGATGCATCTGAAGTGGATGCGGCAGGAGCAGGTGAAGCGGGACTAAAAGAACCAGACACTCGTGGAAGCATCCATACTGGACGGGACTGGTCGGTGGCTCGTTCCGACCTACGTTCCCTTAAGCGATGGTCAATCTGGATTGATAAATTTATAAGTGTCTCCAAGATGGAGGGGACACCTGTTCGTGCTAGCTTGTCCTTGAGACGAACAGAAAGGCCCATGCGGAACTGGTAATGCAGGGCAACATTGTTCCAGCTGGTGTCGGAACTCCAGCGCCTGAATTCTGAAACATAGTCCTCCACGGCCCTGTGAGCCTGCTGAAGTGTGTGAAGGGCGGCTTCCACAGTAGGCTTGCTGGGGGTCTTCATATAACTGAGCCATGGCTCAAAAAAAAGAGGCTAAGTCCGTCAGAGATGTGGCCTTTTGTTCAAGGAGCTGGTGAGCCCAGGCCTGTGGTTCCCCCTGAAGCAAGGAAATGACAAACCTGACCTTGGTGGCTTCCAGGGAGAAGGTTCATGGTTCTAGCAAAAAATAGAGTTTGCATGCGTCGTGGAAGGCTCTGAACTCATTGCGTTCTTCATGGAACTTTTCAGGAGTTGGAACTCTGGGTTCAGGTGGTAGCATAACGACTGCGGGAGCTGCTGGCATCCCAGAAGTGAAAGGTGCTTGAGCAGGAGCAGTGGCAGACAAGGTCTGTTTTTGGCCTTCTAGCTGGGTATAACCCTGTTGTAAGTCCTTTACAGCTTGTGTTAATCCAGCTAGGTGTTGGCATAGTTCCTCCATAGGAGAGGGTCCTTGCACAGGCTCAGACATGGTTGTCTGCTACTGTCACATACCTGGTGATGGAGCCTGATATGCAGAGGACGGCCTCTCCTACAACTCTGACTTGGAGCCCCTGATAGAGCTGACGGGAAGCACCGAGATGCAGAGTCACATGAGTGCCTGGCGGGATTGCTGAACCTGGAGCTGGATCGGAGCACTCGGCCGGGCTGTAGAGGTGTCTCTAGGAATCCCAGAGCAGTGGTAGGCAGGTAGCTGGAGCAAGTAGACAACCGGTCCACACAGGCAGAAGTGCAGGTGCAGCAGAAGGGACGGTGGCACCCTCGAGGCTGAAGAGAAGGCAGGTACAGGCAGGCCGGGTCATACACAAACGGGCATGTCAGGAACAGAGGCTGAAGCGGAATCAGAATACAGGCCGGGTTGTCAGCAGTGAAGTGGCAGAAGGAGCAGGCAGGTGCGGAGTAGAGGACAAGCCGGGGTCGGATGCAGGCAGGAAACAGGAACATCAGGAACCAAGCCGGGTCACAACAGGAACAGAAGTCAGGTAAGTAATTGCAGGATACACAGGGAACGCTGTAGAGCAGACAGCACTGAGTCTGGAAACTGACTGAGTTTAAGTAGCCTGTTTGGGTGTCAAAAGCTGTCACAGGGTGCGTGTGTACCAATGGCATTCTGACAGGGGCAGAGGTAATAGGTCATCTTCTTCGGCAGACATCTTGGGTGCTGGCATGCCCTTCCTGACAGGCAGAGGTAACAGGTCGTCTTCTTCGGCAGCCATCTTGGGTGCTGGCATGCCCTTCCTGACAATACAGTTCCCCACAATTGTTTACTATACAAACTAAGGTCTGTCAGCATGGATCATAGGGTGAGTACCTGGATTGAAAACTGGCTACAGGGGCGAGTTCAAAGGGTGGTGATAAATGGCAGGTACTCTGAATGGTCTGGTGTTGAAAGTGGGGTCCCCCAGGGATCTGTCCTGTGACCAATCCTGTTTAATTTATTCATAAACGATCTAGAGGATGGGATAAACAGCTCAATATCAGTATTTGCGGATGATACTAAGCTAAGCAGGGCAATAACTTCTATGCAGAATGTGGAAACTTTGCAAGAAGAGCTAAACAAAATAATGGAGTGGGCAACTACATGGCAAACGAAGTTTAATGTTGAAAAATGTAAGGTAATGCATTTAGGTGCCAAAAATAAGAATGCAAGTTACTGGCTAGAGGAAGAACCTCTGGGGGAATCTAGGATGGAAAAGAACCTAGGGGTCCTAGTAGATGACAGGCTCAGCAATGGTATGCAATGCTAGGCTGCTGCAAGCAAAGCCAACAGAATATTGGCATGCATTAAAAAGGGGATTTACTCCAGAGATAAAATGATAATTCTCCCACTCTACAAGACTCGGGTCCAGCCGCATATTGAATATTCTGTCTGGTTCTGGGTACCAGTCCTCCGGAAGGATATGCTGGAACTGGAGTCCAGAGAAGGGCAACAAAGCTAATTAAGGGAATAGAGGACCTCAGCTATGGGAAAGACTACAAGCATTGAACTTATTTTCTCTGGAGAGGAGAAGCTTGAGAGGGGATATGATATCAATGTACAAATGCCATGCTGGCAACCCTAGCATAGGGAAAAAACAATTTAGTGAAAAGAAATTTTAAAAGACGCGCAGCATTTACTAAAGTTGGAAGAGAATCGGTTTACCATAAACTGCGTAGAGGGTTCTTCACTGTCAGAGCGGTAATAATGTGGAATTCTCTTCCACAAGCTGTACAATGGAGGGGGAGTTGGGACTTTAAATGAGGCGCACTAGTCGCCTCCATCCCGGTATTTACCGACAGGTATATATAGAAAGGGATTTGGGACTTTAAAATGAAGCAGTTGAAATGCGGAGGGTTAAAATTGTAAATTTATTGATCATAGTAAATATAGTAAGAGAATTTCATATATATACACACATATACAAATAATTGGCACAAAAATATAGGCATAATCGATGGGCAAGTACACACAGTTGAATGCATGATTCCACAGAGTAAATGGTGGTCAAAATGGTATTGATAGAAAATAGCATATAGCCTATAGGTGCCAATGGTGGCATGTCCGGTAACTGATAATAAAGTTGCATAAAGGAATAATGTATCCATAATATTGGACAATGATGGCATCAAGGTACAGTGGATAGAGTAGGCATCAAGTATAGCTTGACGCGTTTCGTGGGTGATTTTGTCCACTCATCAGGAGCTGATGCATAATAATCCTGTAAGATATGTACATATAATCAACCTCAATCCATATAGGGAGGAATTGAAAAAGATGTTGAAAAAGTTTGGCCAAAAAATACACTTACCAACCCTGACATTGAGCGCAGCGCATGGCAGATGGCATGGAGTAGGCCGGGGGCAGCAAGCCTCGCGGCGGGAGCTGAGGCAGCATGTGATGTCTGAATGGCATCAGGTAGTGGGGTGACAATATATGAGTAGTGGGGTGATCTCCATTGATGAAACGTAAATTGTCAGAAAGAGAGAAAATCTGGGAATGTAAATTAGATTATGTTGAGTAATATGTAAATAGTATACCCAGAGATACTCGTATATGGAGAGTACTGGTAAGTAGTATAATGAAAATTATATAGTGAAGAGAGTCTGATTGAAGAAGTATTTGTAAAAACAACAATGTAACATAGCTTGTCATAAAAAAGAGGGGGGGTATCTGGGAGTGAATACTAAAAATAATGTGTGAGTGTATGTTAATTAAAATAAAAGGATTACGTTGAATAAAATACAAATGATATATCCAGGAATGCCTATATATACACAGAGTGTTGGTGAGTGATGTAGTAGAGATCGTGTGGTAAGGGGAATCTAATTGAAGAAATGACTAGTGGAGAATCTAAATGTGTGAGTGAGTTGTTAAATGGGGGTGGTGTGGAGGATTGTAAAAAACTAGTGCAAAAAACAAAATGTAGCTTCCACAAGCAGTGGTATTAGCAGGGAGCATAATAGTTTAAAAAAACTATTATCTGGGCACCTTAATGACCAAAATATACAAGGGTATGCAATGTACTATTGACATAAACACATACACACACATATCATAGGTTGAACTGGATGGACTGATGCCTTTTTTCAGCCTCACCAACTATGTAACTATGTAACTATGTAAAGCAGGGTTTCTCAAGCTGGGTTCCATCGAACCCTAGAATTCCTCCAGAGGTTACCAGATGTTCCCTAAGACAGGAAAACTAGTTAAAGGGTTCCTCTATGTTGAAAAGGATGACAATGACTGCTTGAAAGAGTAACGAAAGGCAAAGCTTTTTTTTTCATTTTGTATAGAGTATGGAGGGCTAGAATCCTTTTAATTTTTTGCCATTTGTGTCCCATTGGGGAGATTTACCTTCACTCCCTGTCCCCTTGCCAAAACATGAAATGAGAGGAAATCCCTGCAAGTTAAGGGAGTCCCTAGGGCCCCCCCTAGGTTACCAGAACTAGTGTCCCTATTGGAAAATTTCCCCTCTATTACCTTTCTGGGGAAAAGTCGAAATGTGGAATTTTCTTTTACTTTCACTTTCAATGATAATGGTTCGATAAAGGACATAAAACAGGTCAGGACAGATAGAGAGGGGTTAATTTCCCTAATGTGGACACAGACAGCAATAATAACTTAATAGGTATTTTTTATCCCCCTCCACAATATCCAAAACTAAAAAAAGTTTTTACTTTAGTTAAGTAAATACAAAATTTCTTTATAAATGTCAAATATTGAATGAAAATAGTATCAAAAAATCACATACTTATATAAACACCCTTCTTCCACTAATGTATTTTTTATTGGTGGAAGAAGGGTATTTATATATGGGTGTCATTTTTTATACTATTTTCATTCAATATTTGACATTTATAAAGATATTTTGTATTTACCTAATTTAATACACCACGTGTGTCCTGTGAAAGCAGCTTCCCTTTGGTATTCTGGTCACCTTTTTTTCGTTTGTATTAATACATATGCTGCAGGGACCAAACTGACTTAGTGAGTTGGCCTATTTCTACAATTTAAACCATTTTACCTCTTTATTAGCAATAAAAACTGATATGGGTTCTAATTCTTCTCCACGTTATCCATTCCACTGCATATTGCATGAGATAAAATACAGAATGGTTTCATGAGATAAATACTGCACATTTCAATAAAATATAACATGCCTTATTTTAGGAAAAATTGTATTTTACCACAAATTTTAAACAGGAAACTTCCGCTTCATGAATTGAGCCCACTATGTGCATTAGTGTACTACAAAGTAATTCGCCATGAATGCCACTCCAACGCATCTTCCCACCACTATATGAACATTTTTTGTTCTGCTGTTTTGTGCTGGCAGTCTTAATGCAACACACATTAATGCATGACATAATGTGTGTTAAATACACCACAGCATAGAACGCTAAAGGATTCCACCCTTACAAACATTGATAGTCAGGCGGTTATCTCCACTTTCTCCCTATGCAGGCATTGGTAGTCAGTGAAGGTCCTCACCCTTAAAAGCATTGATGGTCAGTGCTAGTATCCCCCTCTCTGCCCATGTTATAGTGAAAGATACTATAACAATTATTTAGGCACCTCTCTAAACTGCACTGAAAGTCCATTCAGTTTGAGATGCAGCAGTGTAAATAGGCAGATTAACAGGAAAACTAAATATGTTGCTATATGTAATACAGCACATATGTTATATATTCATACTCCCCTGAGTTCTAGGGGGTTTTATTGGCCCTCACCAATAAACTTCTTGCCTGCTCTCGTGGAGTCAAACAAAGTTGCTTTAGGTTATCCCTCCCTAGTTTGTGGTGGAGATTGCAGCCTGCATCGTCTTCTCGATGTGTTGCCATGATAATAGATGGTGGCAGAGCAGGGCATAAACACAGATTGACCACAAAAAATCAACTCTATATTGGCAGCAGAGAAAACAGAACATACGGTTCCACTTACGGTCCGACAATGCCCTGCGCTTTACATCACATCATGTGACTTCATCAGGCACCCATGCAAATAGCAGAGGAAGGGTAAAACAGCCATGATCCATACTAGGTGCTATGGACTGATGCAAGTATACACTTTTATATATGATTTGATCATTTTTAATTTCCGTGGTTTTCAAAGACTTTATTGTAACATATGTTAAGCTTAAAAATGTGCTTATATAGGGACTGTAAGAGCAAATCCATACAAGGAATTAAAAATGATATGATCCTATTACCATTATTATTAGCCAGAGTTCTAATATATTATAGTGGAATGATGATTATAACTAATATCACAAATTAAAAGAGAAATACGTTGCTGCCGCTGCGTATAAGGCTGAGAACTGAGCGATTACTAATTTCTCAGTCTTCAGCCTGCAGGGAGCCGTTCAGTCACCATCTCTTCTTCGCCCCTCCAGTGCTAGCGATGGGCTGTGGAGAGGGGGAAGTGGCTGGCTGTGGCTCTCGCTGAGAATTAAACCAGCTGCAGGTCCAGGCATCTGGGTGGATCCCAACTGCAAAGCTGAAACTTTCCCAAGCCTGGACCAGCTGAGTTACAGGCCTGGACCAGTTGACTGACTAAGTGAGTGCTTTAGCCATTGTCAGCTGAAAACAGATCACAGGAGTGCAAAATGAACTGCCCTCCTGTGATCCATAGAAGAAGTATAGCCAAATTAGTTTGGACTATACTTCTCCTTTAAGAGCACATGCAATGTATTAAAACACATTTTTTTATTTTTTTTTTTTAGCACACGTTCCCACAACACGAAATAAGAAATGTAATACCTAAATTTGGATTTTTGCACCCCAATGGCACCTACACAGTTTGGAATTTCACCCCCTTGCACCTACACAATTCACTGCAATGAACTTGCAAGGTGGTACACAGTGTTAAAAAATGGTGCATGTATGGTTTTAAGTGTGTTGGCAGCCCATTTAAGTAATAGGGTTGCTTAACGCAATACACTTTAAACATTGCAATGTCGCAAGTTAATGTGTGTACATTACAGCAACACAGTTGTGTAAATGAGCCCTAAAGCGTAGTACTTATGTCTAGGTTACCACTTAGGCTAGGTTCACACTAGTGCAAATTGGATGTGGGTTTCTCCACATCCAATTCTCATGAGCGGAGATTGTGACCGGCTATTTATGGAGCTGGTTCACATTTCTCCGTGGCGGCTGCGGGGCAGCTTGCCCAGGAGTCCTGTGCGCCTTTGGCTCAGTTTCAGGGCTGAATTCAGGCAAAAATTTGTTCCTGATTCATCCCTGAAACGGAGAACAAGGACGCACTGGACCCCTGCTGCGATCCGGCATCAGTGTGAATCCAGCCTAATGCCGCGTACACATGGTCGGATCTTCCAACGGGAAATGTTCGATGGGAGCTTGTTGTTTGAAATTGTGTGTAGGCTCCATCGGACATTTTCCGTTGGAATTTTCTACAAACAAAATTTGAGATCTGGATCTCAAATTTTCTGACAGCAAAATCCGTTCTCATAAATTCCGATCGTGTGTACACAATTCCGATGCACAAAGTTGCACGCATGCTCAGAATCAAGCAGAAGAGCCGCACTGGCTATTGAACTTCATTTTTCTCAGCTTGTCGTACGTGTTGTACATCACCATCACAATGTTCGGAATTTCCGACAAGGTTTGTGTGATCGTGTGTATGCAAGACAAGTTTGAGCCAACATCACTTGCAAAAAAAGCATGGATTTTGTTGTCGGAATGTGCGATCGTGTGTACGCGGCATTAGTGTTGTATCTTCATGACATTTGTCTTTCCTCCTATTTTGAGGATGCTGCGATCTAACTTCACTAGCTAAAAGATGAATTAGCTCCTGACTAAATTGGCCACTAGTGTGTGTGTGTCTGCATGGGCATGCTGGAGACATTGGACTGTAAGGTGTTTCATGCAGTTACTAATGTGAATGACATTAGTGCATAAATAAAAGTGTCAAATGGCACTACTATAATAATACACAGAATAATTATTTTTACATTTCAGTGTTATTTTTTCCTCTGTCAAGTAAAATCAATACATATGGTATTGAATTTTTAATTAAAACACACACAATAAAATGTATAACTATAAATGTATGTCCTTATGTTGGAAATAAATAGGACACTTGGATTGAATGAGTCCTCACACTAGAACAGTGAGCCCTCTATTGGAAACATGGAAACAGAAAACAGATATTCTAAGAGAGCCACTTCAACAAATGTTTTATTATTCCAATGCCAGCTACTATATGATTAAGCTATTATTACTATTGTTTTACTATTATTATTATCATTATTATTATTCATATTGAAATAAAAGAAATAAAACGTATAGTAAAAGAAACATATCATCATGTATCAAGCTGTGCAATCACATAATTTATTTCACTACATTATAATACATTTCCCATTATATCATATGTTCTACCTCAAAGTTCATTAGTAGCCAAACTCCAAAATATTTTTTTTTATTTCTATGTGGTTGTGCATATAGTGTAGTAAATATGCAACTTTTACCAAGATTTCATTACCATGACCCCATTGGAGAGATGTATCTACTACTTTTTAATCCGTCTGATAAAAATATGAAGCAGCAAGAATAGGGATCATTAACCTTTTCCCCTCCCAGCTGAAAAGGTGTTTTTGGAGCTATCTTTGTCTCTATTAATAAAAAGAATTTAACAACACACCCTAATCTTCTTCCTCCTTCCTCCTTCCCATCTAATCAACAGGGCAGAAAATAATAGAAAATCCCCCTACTGGGGACACAGACAATAATAATCTGGTAGGGGGATTTAACCCTTCCTTGTTCCTTAAAAAAAAGGTTGAGCCTGAAGCTGGACTTTAAAGGGGAAGTAAACCCTGGTGGGGATGACTTGGGCAGAAAAGAAAAGTGAAATTCTGTCTGAAAAGGCGAAATTAGACTTTAACCACTTCACATCCCGCATATAGTCATATGACGTCCGCAGAAGGGATCTCCCATCCTGGGCAGGCGTCATGTGATGTTCTGGGCTTCCCGGCCGTCTGGGGGGCTAGTCGCATCACTTGGGACCCGATGCGTGTGCCCGATGGCCGCGATGTCCGCCGGGCACCAGCGATTACCCGTTAACTGAGCAGGACCGTGGATCTGTGTGTGTGTGTAAACACACACAGATCCATGTCCTGTCAGGTGAGAGGAGACCGATCATGTGTTCCCAGTACAGAGGAACACCGATCAGTCTCCTCCCCTTGTGAGTCCCCGCCCCCTACGGTTAGAATCACTCCCTGGGACACACAGTTAACCCTTTGATTGCCCCCTAGTGTTAACCCCTTCCCTCTCAATGGCATTTATACAGTAATCAATGCATTTGTATAGCACTGATCGCTGTATAAATGTCAATGGTCCCAAAATGGTGTCAAAAGTGTCCGATCTTTCTGCCGCAATGTCACAGTCATGATAAAAAATGCAGATTACCGCCATTACTAGTAAAAAAAAAAGATAACAAAAATGCCATAAAACTATTCCCTATTTTGTAGAAGCTATAACTTTTGTGCAAACAATACATATACGCTTATTGTGATTTTGTTTACCAAAAATATGTAGAAGAATACATATTGGCCTAAACTGAGGATTTTTTTTTTTTTTTAAATTGGGATACTTATTATAGCAAAAACTAAAAAATATTGTGTTTCTTTCAAACTTGTCGCTCTTCTTTTGTTTATAGCACAAAAAATAAAAATGCAGAGGTGATCAAATGCCACCAAAAGAAAGCTTTATTTGTGGGGAAAAAAATGATAAAAATGTCATTTGGGTACAGTGTTGCATGACCGCGCAATTGTCATTCAAAGTGCGACAGCGCTGAAAACTGAAAATTGGCTTGGGCAGGAAGGGGGTGAAAATGTCCTGTATTGAAGTGGTTTATAGGGATGAGCCGAACACTCCCCAGTTCGGTTCGCACCAGAACCTGCGAACGGACCGAAACTTTGCACGAACATTAGAACCCCTTTGACGTCTATGGGACTCAAACGTTCAAAATCAAAAGTGCTAATTTTAAAGGCTAATTTGCATGGTATTGTCCTAAAAAGGGTTTGGGGACCCGGGTCCTGCCCCAGGGGACATGTATCAATGCAAAAAAAGTTTAAAAACGGCCGTTTTTTCAGGAGCAGTGATTTTAATGATGCTTAAAGTAAAAAAAAAGTTAAATATTCCTTTAAATATCGTACCTGGGGGGGTGTCTATAGTATGCCTGTAAAGTGGCACGTGTTTCCCATTCTTAGAACAGTCCCTGCACAAAATTACATTTTTAAAGGAAAAAAAGTCATTTAAAACTGCTTGCGGCTTTAATGTAATGTCGGGTCCTGGCAATATGAATGAAAATCAGTGAGACAAACGGCATGGGTACCCTCCAGTCCATTACCAGGCCCTTTGGGTCCTGTATGGATATTAAGGGGAACCCTGCACCCAAATTAAAAAAAGGAAAGGCGTGGGGCCCCCAGGCCCTTTATACTCTGAACAGCAGTATACAGGCGGTGCAAATAAGACAGGGACTGTAGGTTTGTTGTTAAGTAGAATCTGTTTGTAATTTTGAACTGGTACATTTTTAAAGTGTAGCTCCAGCCAAAAAATCTGTTTTTAAGCTTTTTGGAAAACATAGGGAAGGGTTATCACCCCTGTGACATTTGTTTTGCTATCTGTGCTCCTCTTCAGAAGATTTCACCTCACTTTTTGTTCCAATGACAAATGTTTTTTGAAAATTTGGGGTTTTTAGTGAAACAAGGATTGGTGATAAAGCATCAGTGGAAAGGAGAAAAGTTTTTCCCATATTAACTCTTACAGGAGAGAATTTCCGTTCCTATGGGGTAGATTTCATCTCACTTCCTGTTGTCTCCTTCCGTTTGCAAGCAGGAGTCGTTTGTAAGTTGGATGTTTGAAAGTAGGGGCCTGCCCTATATACTCAGCAGAAATTTGGGCCTTAGGTGTTGTTGTGGCCTCAACACTGTAAGCCCTCACAGGGCCCTGCTGTGAAATATTAGATCAAGAATTGTAATTACATGCCCCTGTTGAACAGGGGCTGAAAAATTGGGCCTTTGGTGGTGGTGGTGCTGGTGGCACAACACTGTAAGTCCTCACAGTTAATCTTGGTGGGGGCAGAAATGTGCCCTGCTGTGAAATATTCAATCAAGAATTGTAATTACATGCCCCTGTTGAACAGGACCAGAAAAATTGGGCCTTTGGTGACGGTGGTGCTGGGGGCACAACACTGTAAGTCCTCACAGTTAATCTTGGTGGGCACAGAAACAGGCCCTGCTGTGAAATATTAGATCAAGAATTCTAATTACATGTCCCTGTTGAACAGGGGCTGAAAAATTGGGCCTTAGGCATTGGTGCTGGTGCCACAACACTGCAACCCCTCACAGATACTCTAGTTGGAACACAGGAACGAGCCCTGCTGCAAAGCATTGCATCAAAAATTGTAATTACACACCCCTGTTAAACAGGGGCTGAAAAATTGGCCCTTAGTCACTGGTGCCACAACACTGCAACCCCTCACAGATACTCTAGTTAGAACACAGGAACGAGCCCTGCTGCAAAGTATTGCATCAAAAATTGTAATCACACACCCCTGTTAAATAGAACGCTGGATGCAGGACAGGCCAGTAGCTCAATTGCATACTGTGCAAGCTCTGACCAAATCCATGTGTTTCTTGGGACTGATCCCTTAAAGACTGCTGCTGATGCTGAGTGCCAGGCTCCACCTCCATACTGACACAATCCTCCTCCTCTTCCTCCTCCTCCTCCTCTTCCTGTGTGATCGGCGGGCACACAGGAACACTGTCTGGATAAAGGGGGCCTTGAGAGCTAAGGAAGTCCTCCTCTTCCTGCCTCTGTTCTGCCTCAAGTGCCCTGTCCATTATTCCATGCAGCGTGTGCTCCAACAGGTGGACAAGGGGGACAGTGTCACTGATGCATGCACTGTCACTGCTCACCATCCTCGTGGCCTCCTCAAATGGTGACAGGACAGTGCATGCATCCCTGATCATGTCCCACTGGCGTGGGGAAAAAAAACAAGCTCCCCTGACCCTGTCCTGGTGCCATAGTCGCACAGGTACTCATTGATGGCCCTCTGCTGCGTGTGCAGCCACTGCAGCATGGCCAACGTTGAGTTCCACCTGGTGGGCATGTCACAGATTAGGCAGTTCTTGGGCAGGTTAAACTCCTTTTGGAGGTCTGCCAGCCGAGCACTGGCATTATATGACCGGCGGAAATGCACACAGACTTTCATGGCCTGCCTCAGGACATCCTGTAAGCCCGGGTACCTGCCCAAGAACCGCTGCACCACCAAGTTAAGGACGTGAGCCAAACAGGGCACATGGGTCAGTTGTCCCTGTCGGAGGGCAGAGAGGAGGTTGGTGCCATTGTCACAAACCACCATTCCTGCCTTAAGTTGGTGTGGCGTCAACCACCTCTGAACCTGCCCCTGCAGAGCTGAAAGGACCTCTGCCCCAGTGTGGCTCCTGTCCCCCAAGCACACCAGCTCAAACACTGTCAGCGGTAATATGCACATTACCGCTGACCACCCTGTCAAGTGGGGCCAAGACATTGCCTTCCACATGCCGGTAGAGAGCCAGAATCGCCTTCCATGAGAAAAAGTGGTGTTTGGGTACCTGCCACTGAGGAACCACACATTCCACAAACTCACGGAAGGGGGCAGAGTCTACCAACTGAAAAGGTAGCATTTGAAGCACTAGCAATTTTGCCAAGCTGGCATTCAACCGCTGGGCATGTGGATTGCTGGGAGCGAACTTGTTTTGGTGGTGCAGCAGCTGGGGCAGGGAAATTTGCCTGGTACAATCTGACGTCGGTGTACCGAAAGCAGATTGCCCCCAAGTACTTGGCTGTGACACACCTAATTCTACACCTTCATTCCTCCCAGTGCAGGTCTCAGACAGGACTGAAGGTATAGTGGGGTTGGAGATCTCAGCTGATGAGGAGCAAGGAGAGGTCCTCTTTGTTCTTTGGTGTGGGTCTTTTAGATATGCTTGCCAAAGAACTGCATGGCAGGTCAACATATGTCTGGTCAAGCATGTGGTGCCCAAGTGGGAGATGCTTTGGCCACGCGAGATACGCTTGAGACATATGTTGCAAATAGCAGCGGTGCGATCTGATGCACTCGTCTCAAATAAGGCCCACACCAAAGAACTTTTGGAATAACATGCAGAGACAGCAGCGCCCTGCACATGCGGAGCTTTGTGGTGTGATGCAGTCAGTGTGCTGCCCTTAGGCTGGCCCCTGGAGGGCATCCTGCTTCATTGGTGATGTGCCTCCTCCTCCTCCTCCTCCTCTCTCCTATCAGGCACCCACATTGAGTCAGTGACCTCATAATCCCCTCCCTCCTCATCACTGGAGCAAACCTGGCAGTATGCTGCAGCAGGGGGAGCATGACTGCCAGATTGCTATCCTTCTTGGGCACCCCCTCTGCCCGTGCTCACGTTACTGCCTTCATCTAGCTCAGTATCATCATCAGAGCCTTCTAAATGCTGGGGATCCTCCTGGAGCATGTACCCAACACTGTGGTCAAACAGTTCAAGGGACTACTCAGGAGGACGTGGTGGGCTAGGGAAGGAGTCACTGATGCCATTGAGCTGAGGGAAGAGGCCGCGTTGGCAGCTGCTTTGCCAGACAAAGGACCCTGAGCATGGGTGAGGGAGGATGAGGAGAATGAGGATGGTTTGGTCATCCACTCGACCAAGTCTTCCGCATGTTGCGGCTCAACGCGGCCAGATGCCGAAAAAAAGGCCAAGCTTGTCCCACGGCCACGTGCTGATGAGGATGCACCGTCTCCATGACCAGCACCGTTGCCTCTAGACACAGAGCCTGCTTGCCCTCTTTTATTGGCTTGTGACTGTCTGCCTCTCTTTGTTGGCCTACCAGACATACTAATGGCCGGTAGCTGCACTAAGCTTATATATATATATATATATATATATATATATATATATATATATATATATATATGATACTGCAGCTAGCAAAATCAACTGCCTGCCTACAGTATGAGAACACCACCAATCTTCTACAGGTAGCTTTAGCTGAACACTGTGCAGAGGTCGCACTACACTAACGTGTAAATAATTTAGCTGCCTGCGGTAGTGATAAGATCAGGAAAACACCACCAACCTTCTACAGGTAGCTTTAGCTGAACAGTGCAGAGGTCGCACTACACTAACGTGTAAATAATTTAGCTGCCTGCGGTAGTGATAGGATCAGGAAAACACCACCAACCTTCTACAGGTAGCTTTAGCTGAACAGTGCAGAGGTCGTACTACACTAACATGTAAATACTTTAGCTGCCTGCGGTAGTGATAGGATCAGGAAAACACCACCAACCTTCTACAGGTAGCTTTAGCTGAACACTGTGCAGAGGTCGCACTACACTAACGTGTAAATACTTTAGCTTCCTGCGGTAGTGATAGGATCAGGAAAACACCACCAACCTTCTACAGGTAGCTTTAACTGAACACTGTGCAGAGGTCGCACTACACTAACGTGTAAATACTTTAGCTGCCTGCGGTAGTGATAGGATCAGAAAAACACCACCAACCTTCTACAGGTAGCTTTAGCTGAACACTGTGCAAAGGTCGCACTACACTAACTTGTAGCTTTAGCTGAACACTGTTCAGAGGGCGCACTACACTAATTTGTAGGTTTAGCTGAACACTGTGCAGAGGTCGCACTACACTAACTTGTAGTTTTAGATGAACACTGTTCAGAGGACGCACTACACTAACTTGTAGCTTTTGCTGAACACTGTTCAGAGGACGCACTACACTAATTTGTAGGTTTAGCTGAACACTGTGCAGAGGTCGCACTACACTAACCTGTAGTTTTAGATGAACACTGTTCAGAGGACGCACTACACTAACTTGTAGCTTTTGCTGAACACTGTGCAGAGGTCGCACTACATTAACTTCTAGTTTTAGCTGAACACTGTTCAGAGCACACACTACACTAACTTGTAGCTTTAGCTGAACACTGTGAGGAGGTCGCACTAAAATAACTTGTAGCTTTAGCCGAACACTGTGCAGAGGTCGCACTACACTAACTTGTAGTTTTAGCTGAACACTGTGAGGAGGACGCACTACACTAACTTGTAGCTTTAGCTGAACAATGTGCAGAGTGCAGAGGTCACACTAAACTAACCTGTAGCTTTAGCTGAACACTGTGAGGAGGACGCACTACACTAACTTGTAGCTTTAGCTGAACACTGTGAGGAGGACGCACTACACTAACTTGTAGCTTTAGATGAACACTGTTCAGAGGACGCACTACACTAACTTGTAGCTTTAGCTGAACACTGTGCAGAGGTCACACTAAACTAACCTGTAGCTTTAGCTGAACACTGTGAGGAGGATGCACTACACTAACTTGTAGCTTTAGCTGAACACTGCGAGGAGGACGCACTACACTAACTTGTAGCTTTAGATGAACACTGTTCAGAGGACGCACTACACTAACTTGTAGCTTTAGCTGAATACTGTGCAGAGGTCGCACTAAAATAACTTGTAGCTTTAGCTGAACACTGTGCAGAGGTCGCACTACACTAACTTGTAGTTTTAGCTGAACACTGTGAGGAGGACGCACTACACTAACTTGTAGCTTTAGCTGAACACTGTGAGGAGGACGCACTACACTAACTTGTAGCTTTAGATCAGTGGTGTCCAAACTATGGCCCTCCAGTTGTTAAGGAACTACAACTCCCATCATGCCTAGTCATGTCTGTGAATGTCAGAGTTTTACAATGCCTCATGGGAAGTGTAGTTCCGAAACAGCTGGAGGGCCGTAGTTTGGACACCCTTGCTTTAGATGAACACTGTTCAGAAGACGCACTACACTAACTTGTAGCTTTAGCTGATCACTGTGCAGAGGTCACACTAAACTAACCTGTAGCTTTAGCTGAACACCGTGAGGAGGACGCACTACACTAACTTGTAGCTTTAGCTGAACACTGTGAGGAGGACGCACTACACTAACTTGTAGCTTTAGACGAACACTGTTCAGAGAATGCACTACACTAACTTGTAGCTGTTAGGTACCTGGTAGTAGAGCCTGACTTGTAGGAGAAGACCTCTCATACAACACTGGTTCAGGAGCCACTGGAGTGGGGACAGTGGTCTCCTGAGCACAGTGGGGTAGGAGTGCCTGTTGAGCAGAGTCTCTGATGCTGAAGTGATGAGAGATCCCACAGGGATGGCTGGACTGCAGATCAGGTGGAGACTGGAGGCAGCAAGCTGGAACACTGGAGGTGCAGAGATCACTGGAGCTGAAGCTGAAGTTGCAACAGCAAGAACAACAGCAGGCACAAGCAGGGTCAGACGGTCTGGGTCAGCAGGGATATGAGACAGGCAATAGCAGCAGGCAGAGGCAGAGTCGGTAGGCAGGCAGAGGTCGGCAACGGTATCAGGCAGCAGCAGTAGAGTAGTCAGGCAGGCCGGGTCAGATGGGAGCAGGACGGATGGTCAGACAAGTCGGGTCAGATAGGTAACGATCAATCAGGTGCAGATTTACAGGAATCACAGAGCTGAGACGAAGCAACAATGTGCCAGAGGCACAGGGGAACTTTTATGTGCACTTTGGCGCCAAACCGGCGCTAACGCGAACGCGCGCACGCCCGTACGTGCGCACGCCCGTACGCGCGCACACGCACAAGCGCCGCGTACCCGCGTGCACCCAAGCGCCGCGCTGACGCCTGGAAACAACAGGAACTTGCTGCAAGGTTTGTACCGGAGCGTGCCGGCGCATAGGCGCATGCAAACACCCAGGTCTGGCGCCACTGGTACCCTGACAGTAGCTTTAGCTGAACACTGTGCAGAGGTCACACTACACTAACTTGTAGTTTTAGCTGAACACTGTTCAGAGCACGCACTACACTAACTTTTAGCTTTAGCTGAACGCTGTGCAGAGGTCGCACTAAAATAACTTGTAGCTTTATCTGAACACTGTGAGGAGGATGCACTACACTAACTTGTAGCTTTAGCTGAACACTGTGAGGAGGATGCACTACACTAACTTGTAGCTTTAGATGAACACTGTTCAGACTACGCACTACACTAACTTGTAGTTTTAGCTGAACACTGTTCAGAGCACGCACTACACTAACTTGTAGCTTTAGCTGAACACTGTGCAGAGGTCGCACTAAAATAACTTGTAGCTTTAGCTGAACACTGTGCAGAGGTCGCACTACACTAACTTGTAGTTTTAGCTGAACACTGTGAGGAGGACGCACTACACTAGCTTATAGCTTTAGCTGAACACTGTGAGGAGGATGCACTACACTAACTTGTAGCTTTAACTGAACACTGTGCAGAGGTCACACTAAACTAACCTGTAGCTTTAGCTGAACACTGTGAGGAGGATGCACTACACTAACTTGTAGCTTTAGCTGAATACTGTGCAGAGGTCACACTAAACTAACTTGTAGCTTTAGCTGAACACTGTGAGGAGGACGCACTACACTAACTGTAAATAGTCTAGCTGCTTGACTGTGGTACTAATAGGATCAAAAGAACACCAGCAATTTTCTTCAGGTAGCTGTAAATACTGTAACAAGACAAGCCTGCCTGTCAGTAGGAAGATAACAGGAACGGATCTAGCTAAACTGAATACAGTGTATATATATATATATATATATATATATATATACAGTATACACAACACCTGGAATGCATATATATACACAATACACTGTAAGTGCAGCTAACTGACTGACTGTCCTGCCTAATCTATCTAACTCAAATGAAATGACACTTATGCCGCGTACACACGAGCGGACTTTACGGCGGACTTTGCCCGGCGGACTGGATTTCGTCGGACAATTCGATGTGTGTGGGCTCCAGCGGACTTTGTTTTCTCAAAAGTTGGACGGACTTAGATTTTAAACTTGTTTAAAATTTATCCGTTGAAATCGAGTCCGGTCGAAAAGTCCGCTCGTCTGTATGCTAGTTCGACGGACAAAAAGGCACGCTAGGGCAGCTATTGGCTACTGGCTATGAACTTCCTTGTTTTAGTCCGGTCGTACGTCATCACGTACGAATTCGACGGACTTTGGTGGATTGTGTGTAGGCAAGTCCGTTCATTCACAAAGTCCGTCGGAAAGTACGTCGAAAAATCCGCCGGGCAAAGTCCGCCGTAAAGTCCGACCGTGTGTACGCGGCATTACTGTCTCTCTCTCTCTCTATCTCTCAGCACACCGGAACACACTACACAGGGCCGCCGTGCAGGCGGCCTTATATAGTGTAGGGCGTGTTCTAAACCCCCTGAGCCATAATAAGCTCTCTCTACTGACGGTGCTGTGATTGGCCAAGCATGCAGGTCATAGTGCATGCTTGGCCATTCATCAGTCAGCAATGCACTGCGATGCCGCAGTGAATTATGGGCCGTGACGCGCCACGCGAATTTGGCGCGAACAGCCCATATCATTCTTAATTCAACGAACGGTCGAACAGACGATGTTCAAGTCGAACATGGGTTCGACTCGAACATGAAGCTCATCCCTAGTGGGTAAATAGTGGCCTATAATAAGGCTTACCTGTAGGTACTGTAAATATCTGCTAAACCTGCATGGTTGAGGAGATATTTACCATATAGGCTTGTGCCAAAGTCATCAGCGCATGCGCTGTGAAGAAACGGCCCTCCGTGCCGTTTATTCACTAGCAAGTTCCTTGACTGATGGCTCCCGCACGCACGTGCAGGAGTGGTTTTTACGATACTCCGGCCAGTTACAAGTCCGTGGCCCCAGAAGAAAGAGGGGCAAAGATGGATGTGGCCACCAGCGGGGAAACGAGGGGCTTTGTTTGCAGGTAAGTGCCAAATAATGGGCTAGTATGCAATGCATACTAGCCCATTATGCTTTTACTTTGCAAGGGAAAGCGGGGGAAAAAGGAGGAAGTAAAACCCAATATGCTTATCTCTCACTTACCTAGTCCATGAATGAATTGAATCTGCAGAGGTAGGCACTGGCGGTGTTATCAGTGAGAATGGTGCTCACTGAAAATGACAGCATGTAACTGCAGAAGTGGTTGGGAGCAATTTCTTGGAGGGTGAAGGCAGGTGCAGGGTTTGTTTTAGTGAGGGCAGCTGCTGAAGTACTCCCTTAGTCCACCAACAGTTTTCCCATCCCAAAGGATGTATACCAGAAAGTCATGAAGGATTTTTCTGTAGGAGAAACGGGAGGCTGAGGTAATGCCTGCCCTTGAATGTAGGGACAGCTGTTTGCTTTCTTTAACAGATGTACATTAACCACTTGCCAACAGCAAGTTCTGTTGGCTAATTCGGGGAAGGCGTCATATGATCAATCCCCATCAGTGCTGCCAATCAGTGCCCATCAGTGCTGCCAATCAGTTCTGCCTATCAGTGCCACCTAGCATTGCTGCCTATCAGTGCCCATTAGTGCCGCCTAGCAGTGCCGCCATCAGTGCTCTTCAAAGCCGCTTATCAGTACCATTCAGTGCCACCTATTAGTGCCCATAAGTGCAGCCTATCAGTGCTGCCTATCAGTGCCCATCAGCGCTACCTCATGGGTGCCCATCAGTGCTGCCTCATCAGTGCCTGTCAGTGCCACCTATTAGTGCCCATCAGTGCCACTTAGCACCATCGCCAATCAGTGCCCATCACTTGCTACTTATTAGTACCCTTCAGTGCCACCTATTGGTACCCATAAGTGCAGCCTATCAGTGCTGCCTATTAGTGTCCATCAGTGCAGCCTCATCAGCGCACAATTAGTGAAGGAGAAAAATGACCTGTTTGCAAACATTTCTAGCAGAAACTAAGAAAAACGTCTTTTTTAGTTTTCTTAGAAAACGTCTTTTTTAGTTTTTTTAGATAAAAATAAAAAACCCAACGGGCGCTCTATTTGTGTGAAAAAAATTATAATAATTTCATATGAGTACAGTGCCACATGACCGTGCAATTGTCATTCAAAGTACGACAGCCCTGAAAGATGAAAATTGGCCTGGGCAGGAAGGGGTAAAAATGGGCAGTAGGCAAGTGGATAATTATTGATACATAGGGAAGCTGAGATTAAAAAAAAAAAAAAGTAACTTTGCCTTTACAGCCTCCCTGTACCCATTCTTCTATCAAATCCTTCTTTAGTCTATAGATTTTTTCTTCTGATGTCAGCATGCAAAACAGAATAAAACTAGTAGACACACAAATGAAATGCAATCATGGAAATCAATTATTGTGAAATATATAGTTTTGCTAACCCTAATCCTTGTCATATTTCCCTACTGCAGTCATTGTTGTAAATCATTTGTTCATCCTTAGGGATTGTCTTACCTAATATTCTGTTAAAACATTGTGTATTAGTAGTGCTTGGGCCTAGAAGAAAGAGGTACACCCTGAAAGCTTGTCCATTTGGATGTTAGTGCAAATAAAAAAAGTATCACGGACATTGTTCATCCCATACACAGACAAGAGCTATTACAAGTCAGGACACTGATTTTACAGGGATTTTCAAAATAATATTTATATATTATATACTTTATATCACTCAGGATTCACTATAAAGAAACTATGATTTAATCCTGTCAGTTTGCATTTGATATCTTAATTATATCAGTTTTAATGATGTCATTTTGTATTTATACACTACAGTACTATATTGCACTATTGTCAATTCATCATCTGCTGCTGTATAAGCAGTGTTTATACCAATTACGATTTATATGATTTTGCATGTGAGTATTCTATACACTATAGAAGTATATTGCACTATTGTCACTTTGTTCACCAACTGCTGTATAAACAGTGTTTATATCATTCAGGTAGCGCAGCAAATCCTTTTTAGACATATAAACAATTAAAGATAGAAATGTAAGTTATATGAAAAAATAACTAAAATACTATATTTGAATACATCCAAAGATCGTTCTATGCTGTGCATTTGAAATGTGGTGAGTATTTTGCTAGGTAGCTTCAGTAATTTTATCTGAGCCTCTTCATTTCAATGTTATTCTACTCCCCATTCCAGACATGCAGGCACTATAGCAGTGATCCGCCTTTTGAAATGGTGCTGCAAGCTTAGGGTTAAGATATTATTCCAGGTAACAAAAACCAATGAGAGTACACCGAGATGATGTTTGTGACATCATCTCACAGAGTAGCTAGAACAGCTGAGGTAGCTTTCAGCTTCAGCACCATTGCTATTATGATGGATGTTTACATCTCTTCATTGAGAGCCAATTATCTCGCTTTTGTGTGAGGCCCAAGGATCACTCATGCTGCCCGTCTGGATACAGCAGTCTTGGATCTAGCTGAACGAATAGCTTCTCTCTGTGCATGGTAAGAGAGCCTTTTCTTTTTTGTCTTCGCCTAGATATTCTAGCTGATGTGTGTGTAACGTGCAGAGGAAAATGCTGGCACATCCCAGTGCTTTAGTACTAGAGAGACTTAGCAGCTATAGCATTTTGCAGTTCTTTCTGCTGCTGATTTAAATAGGTTTATGTACATGCCAGTATATCATAAAATTGACTCCCATTTGATTAAAAAAGATATGCATTTGCAAAATTGTTTTCTGCTTTAGCTTATTGGAAAACGTGCTTCCCTGAACCTACAGGCTATGTTAATAAATGGTCACTGGTGTAGAAAAACATAACATTTTGTATGATGTGATGGAGCATGTATTACGAGCAATAAATATGACATGCTGGCTGACTTGGTGATAATTTGACATTTACAAGGTAATGAGTTATTTAAGTTCTCATACGTACAAGTTGAAGTAGGCTTGTTCACCTTTCGAGGAATCCACAGCAGATGGGTATGGAGCATATTGTTTGGAGTAATGGTAAACCAGTAGATGCATTTTAAAGCTTTAAGTTTTTTTTTTTTTTTTCCAGTATAGCTATACAGAATTGTGTTGTAATTATTTGGAAATAAAGGTACAGTGCTATTGATGTTTTTGGAAATCTGCTTTATGTTTCCAGTGGCATTTTCCAGCCACTTCATTTCACAGAAAGAAAAAGCAATATTTAGGCTTCAGAGCTGATGTGGATTTAAGAGATTAACAATGACAATGACACTGACAAATCAGATACAATAAGAGATTTAATTGACTGAGTGAGTACACTGGATGCTAGATGAATGATTCAGTAATCATTAGACAAGACTGTAACTAGACAAGAACTGAACCTAGAGAATAAACTCTTTTCACGCTCCTCAAAAGATTCTTTATCAGAGATATTAAAGAGAAATTCCTATATGTGCGCTTTTAATGCTTTATTATTTGGTTTGCTGCAGACAGTGTAATCATTTGGGATACCAAGAGCATGCTCCTACAAAGTAGTTGATCACCTGTATGCTAAATATGATACAACAGAACAATTGCTTTCATGATTCATGTAATATGCAGGTTCTGCTAACATCTGACCTTTCTAAATATCACATTATTCTTTTTTTCTGTTAGAGTTCAATATACCGGAACGATAATTCTTATTTATGTGAATGCCAATTCTAGCTTGACAATCTTATTATGTGTCAGGTGTACTGATGGCATTTTAACAATGCTTATTCAAGGAAGTGCTTTTCAGATTGAGACTCGCTTTTACTATGCTGTGAACATTGATTGTTTTAATTACTATGCAATTTCACATTGTGCATGGCTCTCTTCATCTGTGTGTTTTGCTTTAGTAAAGGAAGCCTGACACGCTGTACACATTACAACTAAGCTTTTCTTTTATGTCTATTCTTGGTCAGTATAGACATTAAATAAGTCAATGTTTTTATACTCTGACTAAAAGGACCTGTAATCCATATAAGCATATATTACATCTATACCTGTATTGTAGTCTATTCATTTACTTAACATATATATTTGCCGTGAAGTGATACATGCTATCAGCCATTTCAGTCTTAAAAAGGCTAACAACTGGCAGTTCACAGACTTCAGGTCAATTGTTGGACAAAGACATCAGCTATGATTATGAATTCTTTCTCCCTGCAGACAGTGTGGCAAACTAGAAATATACAAATAAATGTTCTAAATTCAAAAAGGATTTCATATATTGATGTATGTAGGGATGTTAATATTATATTTAGATTACCACCTAAAAGTACATGTTTCTTTCTACTTTTTTACATTAGAACTAATGGAAATTTCTTCCATTCTGGATAGGGAGATTTCTCATCACTTCCTGTCTCATTGTTTGCACTTCCTAGTAAATCACTCTACTGGACCAGGTCAACAACTCCCTAGGTGGTAAAGATAGGGTGGGGATGATAGCATTGGAGCCTGCTGAACCTTCAAAAAGACCCTATCATATAAAAAAATAGCTGTTGAAAGGTCCCTACAAGAGAAGAGCAATTGTACTCAACTCTCAAGTGGACCATGTTTCCTACCTCCCCTTTATTCCAGTATTACACCAGCCTCTTTAGCATTTGAAACTTCCAAGCGCGTCGAATGCCGGTATACCCCTCTGCAAGCTGTGGTGCTATCTTCTAAGCTCTGCGTCACTACAGGAATAAGCATTGATGTAGGTGTCTGGGTATGGAACCATGGTACATGGAAGAGGATTCAGTCATTCAACACTTCTGAAAGTGTCAAATGTTAATGTGACAGTAACATTGGAATGAGGGAAGTGTTGTCAACAACTGAAGAGACTGATAGAGGCAGCAGCTCTGGGAAGGAGGGAAAGTAGGAAACAGGGATCACTAGAGAAATTAGTATATTTTTTCTTATCTTGCAGGTGCCTTTCAACTGTTTTTTTTTTTTTTAACCTGACAGGGTCACTTTAAAACCCAAGTGAACAGTGTAAGCTCCAGTAATTCTATCCCCACGGGTTCTTTTTAAGATATTCATTTATAAATTATGCTCATTACGAAGAGAGAGCTATATTCAGGTTGTACAAAGCTCAGACAAGGCTACTAGTGCATCCTTTATATATCTAAAGAAGGTAGGCCAGGCAGAATATTGCTTGTACCAGTTATGTCTGTGCATCTTATTAGCAGGTCCATTATACTGTATATGGGTATAATATATTTGTAATTTATTCTTTTTGGCCCTTTTAAATGAGAGTCTAAACTTGCTGCTAATATTTGACTTTAATGGCAATTCATTTTCCTACACAGTATTAAAAACACCTATACAGGACAAAGCTGTCTAATTGGTTAGTTAAGATTCAAGGGGTTTGGAGTCACCACGTATGATATCCATCAATCTATTGCAGGATGAAGTGTGGTGTATCTCAACTACTGCAATTACAGACGATAGATTAATTAAGTTCTCTCGCTAGCAATTTACCTGATCTGGTCTCTGGAATTTTGATTCCCTAAGCATCAGTTGATCCCGGTTGATTGAAATCACCCGGATTATTTATTTCAAAATTGTGACCTTATTAAAATAAACTGTTACATTAAATACTCATACAGTATATATGCACACACATGCGCACTCACACATCAAATACATACAGTACACACAAGAGTTTTCTTCAAGCTAGCCATACAATGTTAGTTTTCTGTTCATTCATCCAGTGAGGTTATAGAAGAATCCCCCCTCGCAGGACATTGTAATCTGACAGCAGCACCCACCAATTTGAGAATACATTGATTAGTAGCTGCAAGTGATTGGCTGCAGCTGTTGATCAATGGAAAGTTTTCCAACATGTCCATCTGATAGAAGTCAATTAAAAAATAGACTTCTGTTGAGTGGAGGAGACTACATTCTTATCAAAATTCATCTTGTCCCTGCTGGAACTGGGCAAATTTTAATCAGTGTATGGCCAGTTTTAATTAGAACGAATGTCATGTTTTGGTTCCTGTTTGATTTTACCTTAGCACACAGGAAGTGAGGGGAACCTCCCCAACAATATCTGACAGCCCCTATTAAAATTATTATTTTAGTCATTCTTGGTAGTAGTAACCCAATTATAAAATTATTAGAGTTTACCACTGTTCAGGACCAACTCCAAAACTGACAAGAGTTGAATTGTGGTTGCAAATAATGCATTGTAGCCACAAGAGTCCCTACTGAATATATAGAAGTGTTTTGTGAAAGCTTCCCAGAACTAACTGATTTAGGCTAGTTACTGGTGACTTTTATCTATCTGCTAACCAAATGTCTGTAGCATTTTGCTGCCATTTTTAAGCTTGTAGTGGTCATAAATGCTGATAAACAATTCATACACTAGCAAATAATAAGACAATAGTAAATGCATGAAAACCACCTAATAACTGTATGCTAGTCACTCCTGTTATTTTTACAGGGGAAAATTGGAGTGAGCAATAACAATTATTAGAATGTGATGCTCAAAAAAAATCTGTTGGGGAGGACATGATTGACTAAATTGAATGAAGCTACGTCTCAGTCATTGACATGTGTCAGACTTTAAGAGGGAAACTCAGTGTGCTACAGTTAAAGGTCGAATATCCCATGTACTGTATTATTGTTTATTCCTTGTTTAATTAATTTATTCATTTTTATAAAATCTTAAAATGAATAAGTTCCTGTCTCTATTGCTAATACAGAGTTTTAAAAGTCAGTACCTTCATTTCTTTTAAACTTGCATCTCAGTCAAAATGTAATGGTCTAGTGGAGGGGGAACATCCTGCAATTAGTCATGGCAGTGTTTGCTATTGCCAATCTATGGACAGTGCTAGCCATTATAAGCTTGCTCCAGTAACCTGTTTTATATTGCACAGGATGGTTTGGTCATTGCCAAGCTCATATGCAGCAGGACAGATTTAGGGTCTATTAGCTACCAAAACATCTAAATTTGGGTAAATTGAAAAAATTCCACACAAGGGACAGTACTTACATTTAATGAGAGGTGTTCATTGTGCTGGCGCTGGCTTTCCTAGTTTAAATGTAAGGTTCTCTGCCCCCCCCATACTCCCACAGCCATAATCTTCTGGTGCTGCAGGGGTTAATGCAAGTGCTGTACCTGTCATATGCACATATCAAGAGTGCCAACTATGCCCAGCACCTCCCTCCACAATTTATAGAAGCTATACTATAACTTCCATGAAGTAAAAGCACTGTGAATTGAAAATAGGCAGATGAGTGAAAAGTCCCCCTCTTCCATCCTGTTTCTATGAATGGAAGAGGTGGATCTTTCCTTTCTCTGCCCATCCTTCATTCATTGAGTGCTTTCCATTCATGGAAGTCACAGTACAGCTTCTATGAATGGCGATAGGAGAAGAAAGGGTGAGAACAGGGCTGGCCCTGCCATGGGTCCCACTGGGTCCATTGGACCCAGGCAGCACATTGATAGGGGTGGCAAATTGATGCCCAATAATATTTTTCCAGCAGTTGTGTGTGTCATTCAGGGGCAGACTGGGCCTGGGGGCAGGGTGACAACTGTAAAAAGGCCGCCCTGCTGCCCTTAATGCGCATACTCATAGTTGCCAGGTGCAAGGGTGCTTGCACACAGGCTAACACCAGCACTACCCTAGCCTGTCTATATACAACCCAAGCCTGTCCATATACTACCCTAGCCTGTCTATATACTACCCTAGCCTGTCCCTATACTGCCCTAGCCTGTCCATTTACTACCCTAGCCTGTCCATATACTACCCTAGCATGCCCCTATACTACCCTAGCCTGCCCAAATGCTACCCTAGGCTTTCTATATACTACCTTAGTCTGCCACTATACTGCCCTAGCTCACCCCTATACCTCCCTAGCCCAGCCCTTGGAATTGAACGTAATGGTATGTAATAATTAACATATAGACAAGGTCCTGTTATATGTAAATCTGACTTCTTGATAAATTACATTTTAATTTATATTATCATGATATAAAATAATGGATGTGGGGGCTTTTTGGTGGGCATGATTTTTTTTTGGGGGGGTGGGGGCAGTATTTCATTCTTGGACACAGGCAGCACAATGTCTTGGGCTAGCCCTGGGTGAGAATAGTTGCTACTCTTGACCAGTGCCTGTGACTGGGTCAGAGCTTATACTAACCCTAGCAGGAGAAGATTAAAACTGTGGGAGTATTGGGGGGTGGGGGCAGAGCACTTCCCATTAATTGTAAGTACCATCCCAAGTGCTGATTTTTTTATTTATCTAAACTTAGGTTTTAACTTTCCTTCCTGCACATATCAGTCAGGTCTATTTATAAATCTTTTCATACAACTTTCACCCAAGATTTATAGATTTTTCTAAATCTTGAGTAACACATTTACAAATATGTAGACCCCATAGTGTAGACTAATGTTTTGCTAATGTAATGTATTAAAAAAGTGTTTCTAACAGACAACTCATAACTAAAAAAAGGTTAAAGCTCTTTGCACTACTGCAACAAGAAAAGAGTTGCCAAACTGTGAAGTCTTTCGATACCTATAGATAAAACATTCTCTACAAACCAATGTCAGATATTTGGATTGACCCAGATGTGCTTCGGACCTCCATGCACTCAATTTGATTTCCTTTCTTTATTCACAACTTGTACCTTCTGTTCCTTCTTACACTCCCCCTTACATTCAAAAATGGTCATTAGATCTATGTATAGAGTTAGATTCCCACGATTGGGCCCAAATTTGGAAAACAACTAAAACCTGCTCAACATTCTGGCAGTGGAAACAAATTGTAAAGTTCTAAGTAGATGGTACCTTGCCCCCATTCTATGTTTTAGTGGTTGTAGACACATTGGCACTTTTTTCCATGTCTGGTGGATTTGTCCTGTAGTACACTGTTTTGGGTCTGGATTTCATTATCTCCTTGCAGAATTTGACCCTTCCTACCCTTTTTTTTTTTTCCTCTCTCGTCTATTCTGTATTCTAACTCTCACACCAATTTATCTGTTCCAATCACCAAATACCTTGCATTTGGTTACCACAGATTGTATGTCTCTTGCTTGCTGCATTTGTACCTTGTTTTTCTAAAACCATTAGGAACATTGGTACTGTTTCCTTTTTTACTATACACTGTATGCAATATTGCAATGTATATACCTAAAAAACCCAATAAACAAATTGAACTTAAAAAAAAAAATACCTTGCATGTTTATTTATCCTGTTGTCCTCTTGTATAATAAACACATTTTATGTATTTTTCTGAAGCTTTGCCCATTTTTGGTAAATGGCTGTACACAGGGCCTTGACATTAAATCCATTCTCTGTCACTCAATCGTCAAATATGAGATTATAATAATAAATACTGGGTCTTTAACATTTGACAGTTTCATGAATGAGAATGAGGCCTAGTATCAGGTGGAGCATTGTTTAATCTTGACTTGGACAGAAGTCGAACCCCTAAGTATGAGATTAAGATTAAGATCCAAAGGGCTTAAAAAGGTCACAGCTAATAAATTAAAATGAACACAGGTACTTGCTGGCACTGTTATCATGTAAGGCACTTTTAACTTAGCTCAGGGTCACTCTAAATTATTCTTTACCATTGTGGTCACTCTTCTTTGCTGGCTAAAGTTGCAGAAGGTGATTTAAAATGGGAAGGGCATGTGTGATAACTCAGTAAGGATCACTATTTATGTTTTTCTTAAAAAGGAAAAACATTACTTTGTAGTATATTTTTATACCACAAAGCATCTAATGGAGCAAATTAGGAAAATCACCAATAGGTTGATTGTAAGGTGTTTTTTCATATCTTCAGGAAATGTCCACATATAATTTTTGACATGGAACCTGTCATTTTTTTATGCATACTGTAAGTCAAATGTAAGTCAAATGTAAAAAGACCTATTCCCCCAGGAATGTAGACAATAATAATGCCTCAAAATACCACAACTCAAGGTGGAACTATTTAATAACATGATCATTAAATTGAGTTGAGTAATGTTATGTGCCAACCATTGTGAAGCCACCTTTGTGAAACAGTTTGTCTTTACTAGAATACTAAAACCTAGTGTAAAGTGATAGGAAATCCTTCCAATGTAAGAGAAAATCCCCACATAGACGATTGTCAGCTGAAAAGGTATCCCCGTTGGAAGACTCTTTATGCCTGTTCTGGGGACCACTATAAATTGGTGGATTTCCTATCACTTCTTGTTCTATATAAAGTAAATCAAGTGGATAGATCTCTAGAGCAGACCCATAGAGCAATAAAAGCCTGTTCAGGTTTCTAACTTTTCTAAAACAAAAAAAAAAATAATCTTGTAATATGTAAATAAATTTTAATTGTGTATGCCTGCTTTAGCAGTGTGTCCCCAGAAATCCAACTACAGTATAAGCCAAACTTAAGCAAATTAGAAATAGGGGGACATATTTAAAAAAAGAAGAATAAGTTGTAATTTAATTTTCGTAAAATTCACAGAGCCGCTTTGTAAAGCATAAACACAATGCATGGTATAAGTAATGTGGATAACTGAATAAATGCAATGCTGTTCCTTATAGGTCAATTGCCCATAATCACCTCCAGCAATACTTTAAGGCACTCAATCACATGTTATTGCATTTTAATATGTTTACTTTAATGGTTGTCTACCGACCCATTTTTCTGCTTTCTCTCTATCCATGTTCTACTTTTGCTGAATGATTCTGATGTCCACAACTACATAATTTGGTATATTAGTACCAAAAAATTAAGTAAAAAAACCCTATATCTAAAAATTCTAATATAGCATACAGCAACATATGCAACATTTGTATTTAATCCGCTCTGAAACAATACCAGAAACTCTTGCGTTTCTTTGAATTACAGCATATATAAACATGCAATGATATTCTAGCAATGACTATAAAGTTGTTTGTAGGCTATTCCATTTAATGACTAAAGTTATACTATGCAGAACCATATAATTGAACAAATGAGTGAACAGTTTTTTGTGAAAAGTCCATTATTAAACCAAGGTACCCAAAAGGTACTCAGTAAATGATTTTCAAGCAGTCTTTTAAACATGGACAAAATCCTATAGCTAGGATGTTTCTGAGTGGGGATAGGCAAACGGTTTGGCCTGAGTATAAGTTTGGGCCTAACTTTGGCAAATTCGAAAGCCGCAGAACCCCGTTAAAGTCTATGGGACACTAACATGAAAAAACAAAAGCGCTCACCTGAAGGGTCTTTGCATGGATTTTGGAGGAGACCCCTATGCTAAATGAGTTTTATCTATATTGCCGAGACCCGACAATTCATTACAGCTGCGATCAGTTTTAGATTACTTTTTTTTCCTTTGGAAATGTCATTTTGGTGTGGTACTGTTGTAAACACAGGAAAACTATGCCACTTTACAGGCATACTATAGACATCCCCCAGGCACGTTATTTAAAAGAATATTTCATTTTTATTGTTTCACTTTAAGCATTATTAAAATCACTGCTCCTGAAAAAACGGCCGTCAACTTTTTTTGCATTGATACATGTCCCCTGGGGCAGGACCCGGGTGTCCAAACACTTTTTATGACAATAACTTCCATATAAGCCTTTAAAATTATCACTTTTTATTTTTCATGTTCGTGTCCCATAGACTTTAATGGTGTTTGTGTGTTCGTCCAAATCTTTTGCCTGTTCGCAAGTTCTGATACGAACCGAACTGGGGAGGGTGTTTGGCTCATCCTTATTTCTAAGTATCATCATCAAACAAAAACAAAAAAGGAAAGGGGCACTGGCCAAGACCTTCCAGCAGATAGCCTTTTTTATTTCCTCAAGACAAGAGAGGTGCTAGAGTCATCTGTGGTTTGCATACTTATGAATGACCACAGGTATTTACTAGGGGAATAATAGATTACATGGTGGTCAGATTGAGAATAAATATCACCTCTCAAGTCCATAGTCCTCTCCAAACTCAGCATTAAAATAGAAAGGGGATCAACTAATTTGTTACGCTCTTGCAAGTGTAAAATACTAAATTATGCACATAATTCTGTGTGTCTCATCTGCTTTTAACGTACAGCTTCTGTCTGCCTTTTAATAAGTAGTTACTCCCTAGCTAGCAGTGAATAAATTTGCTTAGAGGATGCATTCCAGCTTCCAATAAATAAGTCCCATTCTACAATGTGCATATATGCAGGAATCTGCACATTTAGCATTACCTTAGTGCACTAAAAGCTTTTAGTGCTGCCTTTTGATTTACAGTGTAGTCCATTGCCAGCTATAATGTAATGGGATATAGAGTACCAGAAGCAGTATCCCCCAAGTGCTAACAGATAGAGAAAATAGCAACTTATGTAAATGCAAATAATGTATTAATCAGAAATGAGGGCAGCAATTACTGCATTTACTGGACAAAAATGGTAATATAAAGTTTTGATGAAAGCTGCATAGAAAAATGTTGTCATAGACCAGACTTATTCAGAGGGTAGTGCAAAGTAGACCAGACTTATTCAGAGGGTAGTGCAAAGTGCTTTCATCATGTGTGTAGTGCAGTAACCCAGAGCTGAGATTTTTGTAAAAAGATTAATTCTGCTCCTGTGATTTACTGCACTTTGTGCAGCTATTGCATGTACATATGTTTTTCCTATAAAGGATTTCTTGAGTGAACAGAATATGATTATTGCTAGAAAATCAATTAGAAAACTAAAAATGCCCTGATCATTTTGATTGTTTAAACTTGACTGTTGTAAAACAACTGAACTTATCATGTTTTTCAAGTACCTGTGTCCTAGATTATATAAGCATGCATTCCTAAAAGAAACCTAACAGTGAAGAAATTTAGAACATTCATTGCTGCATTGTTTATAGAACTGTAAGCTTTGAGGCTGTCTTCTCATCTCTGTATCACTACTGAATAAATCACGGATCCAAATCAAGTGTACTGCGAATAAAAACAAAACTCAAAACATATATGCATGTTTGTGGTTCCAATATATGTAATTTGTACCCAGGCAGAACAATCTCATTATGAGCTTCAATGTGGTAATGCATTTTTTTTTAATTATTAAACATCTCTAAAAAAAAACAAAACTTTAATTTCAATAATACCTGATGATCTTGCCGTAAGGGCCTTTTTTCAGGCATTTCCTTTATAGGGTGACAACTCTTTGCCCTGTCTCCCAGTTTTGCTCCTGCCCCGTTGCACTGTGATATTAATAGAGACTCTAAGTGGCCAGATCTATACATATTACATAAGTTTGGTGCTCTTGTCACTATCAGGAAACCTGCCCAGAAAAATGCCATGCAGCCATCACTTGAGTGCATAGCTGTATACAGGAAGGGAATACAAAGAGGCTGCAGGAGGTCAGCTGCACTAAAGACATAAAGACAAAGGCCATAGACAGAGCAATTTTCTTTCCTGCAACCACTGACTGTGTTGATGGGAAATCCCCCCCATGAAGCCATTGCGTTCTCCTGGCAGGGTGGCGGGGGAAGCCATCTCTGCTAAGAGAACACAGTCATTTTTGCTACAGGCTATAACAGCCACTCGCAATAATCGCATGTAAAATCTGGTAGGCTGGTTGTACCCAAGTTAATTTATCGATCAATTTGGGTACATTCAGCCTGCCCATACATGGTTTTAACTGTTAGGCGTTAAGGTTTAAACTTAGTTAGGTGGTTAAAGTGCACAGTATGTAAAGCCTTTTTTTTTTCAAGTAGGGAAGGGTTAAACTCAGGGTGAATTAAGTTGTACTTTGTGCTATCTTTTTCCCCACAGGTGAAAAGTCCGTTGACCACTTCACCCCCGGAAGGTTTTTCCAGGCCATTTTTTGCGATACGGCACTACGTTACTTTAACTTTATTTTCGACGCTGTACCCAATTAAAATTGGTGTCCCTTTTTTTCCCACAAATAGAGCTTTCTTTTGGTGGTATTTGATCACCTCTGCCGTCTTTATTTTTTGCATCATAAACAACAAAAGAGCGGCAATTTTGAAAAAAAAACAATATTTTTTACTTTCTACTATAAAACACATCCAATAAAAAAAATGTAAAAAATTGAATTTCTTCATCAATTTAGGCCAATATGTATTCTGCTACATATTTTTGGTAAAAAAAATCTCAATGAGCATATATTGGTTTGCGCAAAAGTGATTGCATCTATAAACTATATTAATGAAATTTTTATTTTTCTATTTTTTTACTAGTAATAGCGGCGATCAGCGATTTTTAGTGAGACTGCGACGTTGCAACGGACAAATTTGACACTAAGTGACAGTTTTTAGGGACCAGTGACACTAATATCGTGATCAGTGCTAAAAAAATGCACTGTCACTGTACTAATGACACTGGCAGGGAAGGGGTTAACATCAGGGGCGATCAAAGGGTTATATGTGTTCCCTGAAAGGGCTTGCTAGCTGTGTGGGGGATGCTCTGACTGGGTGAAGACAGAGAGCCTTGTTTTTGCTTAGCAGAAACACAAGAACTCCATCTTCTCCCCTGTCAGAATGGCAATCTGCCTTGTTAACATGCATAACACTGGGAATGATCGCGGGTGGCCGGCGGACATTGAGTCCCGTTGATTGGCTCCCCCTCAGTCCAATCAGCACACGATCGGGCCTCCGGCAGCGTGTGCACACGCCCCCCTAGAGGCTTTTGCATGAAATGACGTACAGGTATGTGATTTCATGCAGTAGAGCCACTTTGACGCAGTGCAAGTATGTTACATCAGTTAAGTGGTTAATTCCCTGTCCCAGAGCTACAACAGGAAATTTGAGGAGATTCTCCAAAGTGAAAGAATTCTGTTCTTAGACATTTGTCCACAGAACAGGTGTTCCCATTTGAAGATTTTTCCTTACCTTTTGTCCTGGCGACTCCTTTAAAGTTTGGATTTACCTTAACTTTCTGTATCAGTTAAAAGTGTCACCAGTACAAATGGAGGGTGAATCTCCCCAATGGGGACACAGACAGTGAAAATAAAATTGATAGAAGTTCTAACCCTTTCCCACCTGATGCAAAACAAACAAAAAACCTTTTGGCCTAGAGATACATGTTAAGGTTAATGGTAAGCCTTAGGGGGATAATAGATATGTTACGGTTACATGTTAAATGTTAGGGGGGGGCTTGGGGAGAAAGTTTTATGGGTTAGGTTCGTTTTTTGCATTTATTTAGAGTGAAAGGTGGGGTAGGTGGGTTAGGTGCCCCTTTGATTCTATTTGTTTTGATGGGAAAACTCTGCTGCCCATAAAAACCTGGGGACATGCTCTCTGTGCAAAATAACAATGTACTGCACTTTTGCTGACAGCATTATTCTCCATTATCTGCATGCATAAAACAACAAAGTTTCAGACCCTAGATTAGATTTTTAGGATTAGGAAGCATATGTTTAAAATCATATAGTGTGGCAAAATGTTGTACATATTTATGGAGAAGAGGATTTTGGTGAACTGTGCACTGCTGTTGCCATCCGTGTAAATGTCATTAACAGCAGTGAGCTGAAAGTGTCTGTGTCTTTTTGGGTTAAAGTAAAAAGAGTAGGAAACAGTTTCATATGAAGAATTCCATTTGTTCTGTCTAGATAAGAGTGAATCAGCCAAAGTTCACAGGAGGTTAGGCAAATCCTGCAAGAATCCTTAAACCCCAAACATAGAGCCAAACTCTACTAAAGTCTATAGCAAGAGAATTTGGTAATTTTTTGTGGTCTTTTTCAAGATTTTGTTAATAAGGAAGCCATAAAGGATATGTACCAATGAAAAAAAACACTGTTCAGTGGAGAGAAGTGCAACTTAAATGGCAACATTAAAAATACACAAATTCTTTTCTTACTATGCTTGGGGATGCCACCTTAAAGTGATTGTAAAGGTTGTAATTTTCTTTAAAAAAAAATAACAAACATTTTAAACGTGCCTGCTCTCTGCAATGGTTTTGCACAAAGCAGCCCTGATCCTCTCCTGGCTCCTCCCACATGCTGAGTGCCTCCGATAGCAAGCCTCTTGTTCTGGGGGCACTCGAGTAGACACTCAGTACCCCTCCCCACTCTCTCCTCATTGGCACACTGACTGTGATTGCCCATGGTTCCCGCTGCTGTGCGAGCCAATGTAGAGAGAGAGACTGAGAAAAGCCGCTGCTCTCATGCATATTACTGGATCGAGATGGGTCTCAGGTGAGTAAAGGGGGGCTGGGGGAAACTGCACCCAAAGGATTTTTACCTTAATGCATAGAATACATTAAGGTAAAATAAAAACTTCTGCCTTTAGAACCACATTAAAGCTACATGTTAAGTTAAATATCTTTTCAATTTAACACTTTAAAAGTAACACCAAAAATGTTGGGGGAACAAGGGCCTCATTCCCACATACAGCCCTCAATAGAATGTGTGCTTTTATAGGGAGGGACTTATCAGTATCAGAAGCACCCTTTGTAGTAAGGGGACTTTCAGACATCTGCCCCCATAGGGGAATGCGTATGGGTTACATTAGTTTACTTTACTTATTCCCGAAAAAATGGCAAAATCAAATCATTATAAAGCTCTTTACAGTAAATTTAAAAAGTAAACAATGTCCCTCAATATAAATCCACTGTCAATCATGTTGCCCAGAAATGCAGACCCAGCGTCAATCACAGTGATTTACAGCCACAACATTTTACCACCCAATGATATTGTACCGCCGCATTGACAACCTGTCACCCAATGTTATTGCCCCATCAGTAAATGACAATGACAATAAACCAGCCAAGAATTTATCACTACTACCACTAAATGACAGATTTGTGGCTGTCAGGAAAACTAAATGACGTCATTGATCAAATATGGTCATGACCACATTTGGTCGATGATGATACCTAGGATTCCAGGCTGGTTTGTTTACAAAAACTGGCTGAGGATCTGTCATTTCATGGTGATAATGTGGCAGGGCAACATTGTTAGGCAGTGGCTCTTTGTGGCAAAATCATCGGGTAGTGGGTCATCATGACAGCAGGTCATCATTATTGAAGTTGTATCAAGGTTTCTGAACAACGTGATATATAGTGGTCCTATATAAAACTAAAATTCCATGCTTAGGTATAAATATAGCAGCAGCCTCCCCAAACAAAGACTCCACAAAGTGGTGTCTCAAAGAAAATAATGAAAAAACAGGGATGTTGGCGCTGCTAATAATGAGTATAACTCTATATCATCCAAACACAGTGAGATTGTGCGACAGTATACATGAATAAATTATGAACTACTAAGAATCTTTAAAACTCTGATGGGTTTCAAATGAATATGTTATCTGTTCAGAACAAAGTAAAAATAAAAGTGCAAATCCCTAAACGGTATAAAATAGATCATGTTGGTAAGTGAAGGCACTTTCTAACCACATCAAATATGATGCCTCATCATGGAGTAGACAAATAATAATAATTAGTAATGAGTGAATATCTAGTTGCAAGGTGAATAAACTGGTCCTATATCATGAGGCATTGTTTACTGTTTTATTTGCAATAAAGGACTTCTTCATAGTGTGGGTGTCTTTATTTGGATTGGTTGGCAGTAAAGTGAAGGCAGTGAGCATGCATCCCCCCTTCCTGAAGAATACCAGACCACTTGCCTTTCAACAAAGACTCCCTCCACGGAAGGTAAGGGTCTCATTCCCCTACCCTGTCTCCCAATGGGATGTGGGAGTTTGCAGGGGGAGCTTATTGGATGTTTGGAAGTCCGCTTTATAAGAATGTCCCTGCAGCTATTAATTACCCAGGGGAATGAGTACAGGGTACATTATTAACCTTAATTTTCTTTAAAAAAAAAGTTAAAGGCAAATAAAAACACTCAGACCATGACAAAGTCTTTTATATGAAAAAATAAAACAGTAAATACCCCCTGACGTACCTCCAACAGCAATCCCTTAGATGCTCCACTACCCAACCATGTTGACCCACTGACATGGTGACCCACCACCCAAAAATGTTCACCCACTAAACACCCACCACAAAATGACAGATCCCCAGCCAGCCACCTGACTGGTGCTACTCCTTGCAAATGACAGGTGGGCAAAGTGACCAAATATGGTCAGATTGTTCTGCGATTTGCCAAACTGTGAACAGGTGGAATTGACTTAAACCAGGAGCTCATCTCTAGTAGGGGTAAATATATATATATATATATATATATATATATATATATATATATATATATATATATATATACAGTAATATATATTTATACAGTGGGGACGGAAAGTATTCAGACTCCTCTAAATTTTTCACTCTTTGTTATATTGCAGCCATTTGCTAAAATCATTTAAGTTAATTTTTTTTTTCCTCATTAATGTACACACAGCACCCCATGTTGACAGAAAAACACAGAATTGTTGACATTTTTGCAGATTTATTAAAAAAGAAAAACTGAAATATCACATGGTCCTAAGTATTCAGACCCTTTGCTGTGACACTCATATATTTAACTCAGGCGCTGTCCATTTCTTCGGCCAAACTGAGCTATCGGGGGAGAAGAGCCTTGGTGAGAGAGGTAAAGGAGAACCCAAAGGTCATTGTGGCTGAGCTCCAGAGATGCAGTCGGGAGATGGGAGAAAGTTGTAGAAAGTCAACCATCACTGCAGCCCTCTACCAGTCGGGGTTTTATGGCAGAGTGGCCCGATGGAAGCCTCTCCCCAGTGCAAGACACATGAAAGCCCACAAGGAGTTTGCTAAAAAAACACCTGAAGGACTCCAAGATGGTGAGAAATAAGATTATTTGGTCTGATGAGACCAAGATAGAACTTTTTGGCCTTAATTCTAAGCGATATGTGTGGAGAAAACCAGGCACTGCTCATCACCTGTCCAATACAGTCCCAACAGTGAAGCATGGTGGTGGCAGCATCCTGCTGTGGGGGTGTTTTTCAGTTGCAGGGACAGGATGACTGGTTGCAATTGAGGGAAAGATGAATGCAGCCAAGTACAGGGATATCCTGGACGAAAACCTTCTCCAGGGTGCTCAGGACCTCAGACTGGGCAGAAGGTTTACCTTCCGACAAGACAATGACCCTAAGCACAAAGCTAAAATAATGAAGGAGTGGCTTCACAACAACTCAGTGACTGTTCTTGAATGGCCCAGCCAGAGCTCTGACTTAAACCCAATTGAACATCTCTGGAGAGACCTAAAAATGGCTGTCCACCAACATTTATCATCCAACCTGACAGAACTGAAGAGGATCTGCAAGGAGGAATGGCAGAGGATCCCCAAATCCAGGTGTGAAAAACTTGTTGCATCTTTCCCAAAAAGACTCATGGCTGTATTAGATCAAAAAGGTGCTTCTACTAAATACTGGGCAAAGGGTCTGAGTACTTAGGACCATGTGATATTTTAGTTTTTCTTTTTTAATAAATCTGCAAAAATGTTTTTCTGTCAATATGGGGTGCTGTGTGTACATTAGTGATGAAAAAAAATGAACTTAAATGATTTTAGCAAATGGCTGCAATATTACAAAGAGTGAAAAATGTAAGCGGGTCTGAATACTTTCCGTCCCCACTGTATATATATATATATATATATATATATATATATATATATATATATATATATATATATATATATATATATATATATATATATATATATATATATTTACCATCATCCTCCTGCTGATGAGATCCTACAGAAAAGCTGAACAATCCAAATCTCATTGGAAAACTCAATAACACAGTGTTAAGAGCATCTTCTTAGGTAGATGTGAAGTATTCTATTTTCCCCAGATCTCAACAGAAGAAGAATGACATCACCCTTGCCCTGGCACAGGGGGGTGGAAGCCAGGGGAATGTTAAGTATACTTTCTACATTTTTCCTCACTGCTGTTTTTTATTATATAATTATGCTGCATTTGAAAAAGAAGGAGAGGGGGTTCACTAAGAAACTGTAAATTGCAAAAAAAGAAAAAAAAGAACAGTCTTTATACAGTTTACATAAAAATAAAAATCCAAAACATTAAAGTTTCAGCCACCTAAAACATTTGCAAAACTTTCTCCTAATTTATAATTCTCTGTAATTACCGTAACTAATGCTTGACATTGCCTAATATTTCATACAGTGGAAGTCTTCCACTTTTGCTGATATAGAAATAAAATTGTTAATATTTGACATTACAGACTGTCTAAACATGTTTTAATATCATTTAAGCTATAACTAATATAATTCTAAGAAACAAATGCACATAAAACATTAACATTTTTATGTTACACTTAAAATTTGTAAATGTATGCAAATTAAATTCATTACATACAGATTATTACTAAATTGCTATATTTTGGATACAAACTGCGGTATAAATTTCAAATTTCTCTTAAATTATAAAAATTAATAGCATACTACAATTCTTGTTGCTTACACATATACAAATTGTTCAAAATGTTATGTTATTGTCTTTTTCAGTGAAAAGGAACACTAAGGTTGAAATGCAAAATCCATGTCACAACACTGCCATCTATCAGAACACTGTGATACTGTATATACAGTACTTTAGTAAGCAACCGGTGCAATGCACTGATGAGCTTGCTGGACCTTTCCCTTATGGATAATGGAATCTTTCATTTTAAATGCTATAGAGTTTGGCAATGCAAAGAAAAATCATTTTTTATTATTAATAATAATTTCAATAATAACAATTATTGAAGTATTTTATCTTTTGTAGACAGTGAAAACATTCCTTAGTGTTACATAGTATATTCTATAAATCATGCTATTCCTTGTTGAATTTGTAATACAATATTTAGTGCCTGAGGCAATGAGAGATAATGCGAGCTGCTCAAGGTTACAAGGAGGAGACCTGCAAATAAATCTATGTTCTCTCACTGATACTATCTTGTCTGGTGTTGCTATAGTGCAAATGAAATGAAGAGCAAAATTCTGCTATCTGGTAATGCACTTAAAACTATCATTTAAAGCCCAACTCTGGTAATTATATATATATAAAAAAAAAGAATAAATTCACCCTTGCAGTGCCCTGCACTCCCCCCCCCCCCCCCCCGACACACACACACACACACACTGCAAGGGATACATCCTCATTAACTCTAGCAAATGAGGAATAAAGAGAAATATTTACCTTACCCTCTGTCTGGCATGCACCCTTCATCTGTGTGACTGGTCCCTCAAAGCCTCTTCTATAGGCCACTGTAACTCAATGATGTGATGTAATGTACTGATATAATCAGGTACAATGCAGGGTCAAAAGGAATAACAAGCACAGTTAGAGAAATAGTTGAAATAGCCTGAATCTTTGCTCTGTATATAATTATTCCTTGTAACCATCCATTTCAGATTATAGAAAGAGCCATTTTCCAATATTTTCCACCTGCCATTAGTGATACACATCCATACTGTGGGTGGTTCTTTTTAAGGCTCAGGATCTAGGTACAATATTCATTTTCCCCTGCGCTTAGTCAATGTGAAGCTTCACTTTGTAAAGAACACCCAATCAGGTGCATGGAAAATTTATAAAAAAACATTTTTGTTTGCACATGATTGGATGATGGATATCAGCAGAATTTCACCACGTTCACTAAGCTCTGGGAAAAATAAGTGCAACTGCATTTGCATAGTGCATAGTCTAATGGCCTTAAGTAAATCAACCCCATAGTAGATAGAAGTAGAACTGAAGAGAGGGGATGATAGAGAGAGGGGGGTCAGTATGTCCATATAATGAGCTTGCTGGTGTGTTTTAGGTAAGGATGGTCTGCTGCACTGTTACATTGATTACACTGTTCACTTGTTTTTTTTTTTCTTTTCTTAAAGTGTTACTAAACCCAGGACCCTGCATTCACTATATCTGGTCTCCCACTGTACACAGAACATGGAAATGCTATCATTTTAGTAAATATAAACTGCTAAATACCTTTTCTCATCAGCAGTATATAGCAGTCTTGTGACTTTTATCAGTGTCCAGCAGAGCACTGGTTAAAGCTAGTAGGATGAGTTTTCATTCTCCCCTGACGGTCCTATGAGGCTGCGTGACCCCTGACCCTCTGTCTGGACAGTGCTGATTAGCCCTGTGCTGATCACATGCACTCTCCCAAGGAAAAAAAAACTCTCTAGAAATACACACCAAACTGAGCATGTCCAGCTTGCCCCCAAGGCTCTGTTCTATCAGTAGATAGATTGGGGACTAGGGATGGGCTATCTGTTCAAGTCGAACATGAGTTCGACTTGAACATTGGCTGTTCCCCGAACAGCGAACAATTTGGGGTGTTTGCGGCAAATTCGGAAAGCCACGGAACACCCTTTAAAAGTCTATGGGAGAAATCTAAAGTGCTAATTTTAAAGGTTAATATGCAAGTTATTTTTAAAAAAATGTTTGGGGACCTGGGTCCTGCCCCAGGGGACATGTATCAATGCAAAAAAAGTTTTAAAAATGGCAGTTTTTTCGGGAGCAGTGATTTTAATCATTTTTAAAGTCAAACAATAAAAGTGAAATATTCCTTTAAGTGTCTAGTAGGAGTGTCTACAGTATGTCTGTAAAGTAGCGCATGTTTCCCGTGTTTACAACAGGCTGAGAGCAAAATGACATTTCTAAAGGAAAAACAAGTCATTTAAAAGTACTAGCGCTAGTGTCGGCTATTAATGAATTGTCGGTCCCGACAATACACATAAAAGTCATTGAGAGGCATTGAAAAATAAAAAATAAAATGTGTGGGGGTCCCCCAAAATTCCATTACCAGGCGCTTCAGGTCTGGTATGGATATTAAGGGGAACTCCGTGCCAAAATTAAAACAAAAATGGCGTGGGGTTCCCCCCAAAAATCCATACCAGACCCAAACTGGTATGGCCTTCAGGTCTGGTATGGATTTTAAGGGGAACTCCCTGCCAAAATTTTTTTAAAAATGGTGTGGGGTTCCCCCAAATATCGACACCAGACCCTCATCTGAGCACGCAACCTGGCGGGCCACAGGAAAAGAGGGGGATCCTGCCCCCCCCATGTGAATTGGTAGGGGTACACTGTACCCCTACCATATCACAAAAAGAAAGTGTAAAAATGTTAAAAAAACACAGGAGACGGCTTGGGACAAGTCCTTTATTAAAAATAAAAAAGAGATTCCAGCGATGTAATCCAATAAATCCATGCTCCTACTCCAGCAATGTAATCCAATTCTCGATCTCCAGCGATGGATGATCTCCAGCGACTCCAGCGAGGAACACACACAGGATCCTGCCTCCACCGGAGGCACCTAGCCAATAACACGGCACCAGCATAACAGCTCTTATGGAGCTGAGGGCGGGGCCACCCGTCACGTAACCCCGTCCCCTTCTGACAAGGGGAAACGCCGGGGTTTCCCAGTGATGTGTACAGGTGACCCCACCCTCCTCTGATGCAATGCAGGACTCCCGTTGCATCAGTTCAATTATTCAATTATTCAATTTGTGTTCCATAGACTTTAACAGTGTTCGCGTGTTCGAACAAATTTTTTGCCTGTTCTGGATGCGAACCAAACAGGGGGGTGTTCTGCCCATCCCTATTGGGGACTATGGAAGAAGGGGAGGATCAGAGAAGACAGGATCAAACAGCCTTTTTACACAATACAGAGGATTAACCCCTTAGGTTCCACAGTGAGTATAGCAAGCATGCTTTACTGCATATACAGACGGATTTTACTGTTGTGGGTTTAGTAACATAGAAAACACAGTTCTTTAAAATCCCAGCTGGGGATATATATGTGTGGGTCATGTAACCATGTTTCCTTTTGCCCAGGAAGTAATATATATATATTTTTTTTTTATAAAAGATTGTTTCTCCCTTTTTATATTTCTCCAGAATATAAACCAGGGTTCCTTAACACCAATGTGTTCTGATGGTATTAAGAGATTAAACAATTTACTTACCAGGGTAATCTTTGGTCCTCTCAATTTGCATGTATGACTTCAGTCTTTACCAACCACATTACCAGAGAACCGTCAGAAATCTTACTATATTTGCACAGGCTGCAACCTTTGTGTCTCAAAGGGCATTGGGCTGTCCCTTTGTTAATTTTATGAGAAGATTTTATTCATTTAAAAGCCTGCAGCTATTAAACAAAACCACTGTAATTAAATGATATATAATATGAACTTATTACAAGGCCTTGGACACAAAAACATATAGAAAAATGCATTATAAACCTGGCTAAAATATGATCATTGTTGGATCAGTGGCATTCATAATGTTGATTTCTGATATGATTAGGGATACTAGTCCTCAACACCTTTATGTTTATATAATGCATTATTTCTAATAATAGTGATGTTTTAAACTACCCAGTATTGTTTCAGGCATTTCAGAGAATATATTTCTGTAAACAGATTATTTAAAACATTTAGGTATTTTTAGCAGTATAAAATCTTTTGTACATCATGTACTGCTTCTGGCATTTCAGGTTAGGTGCTAAAAAGGATAGCAGAACCGGACCAGTACTTCAGATATACTCGGACTCAAACCGCAACCTTTATTGCTTTCTTTATGAGGGAGTGATCTGTAGAACTTAACACCTTACTGTTGAGCATTTACTGGGCAACCCCAATACAAATGATAGTTTTACAGTCTAAGTGGCTTTCCAAAAATCAGGAATAAAATTCAGATGTTTGTATTGTGCAAAGTTATCACTGCATGCTTCTTTTATTGTTTGGTGCCTGCACTATAGTGTCAATATAGTATTGCAGGTGCAATAGACTATTGTTGTCTTTTTGCAAGGAAAAGATACATAGTTTTATATTATTGGTACTATCTAAAAAGTCTGTGCCTGTCAGGAGTGGTTCAGTCAAGCTGAAAATTTCTCCAAAGATAGATGCCTGGGGCCAATGTTCTCCATCTGCAGTTTGATCCTGCTAACATTGCAAACTGATCTATAGTATAAGTTCATTTTAAATATATAAAAGGCCTGCAGAGGTTATTAAACAAATATATGAAATTAACATTTAAATATGAAGGCATATTTTATTGATGCTTACACCATGCCTATAATTAAGCTTTTAGGTAGGGCTTTGGTAATTATATGTAGAAATCCCTTGTTAACAAGATCAGGTCTAAACATTGTAATGCAGTTTCAAAGATGTTCATATTCTGCATTCTTCAACAGTGTCACTGCTGCAGGCTTTATTTTATTCGCTCTAATGCTTACAGTGAATACAGATTCTTTTGGCACGTGACAGCTCAGTGACATCTAAACTGGACTTGACCTAAAAGGGTATCTGTAGTATTTTTCAAGTTTTTCTTATACACAAGTGAAAATATAATTTTGATGTAAATAATCGAATGCATTAAATATCTTGTTGTAATTAGTATAACATGATCGGGGGGGGGGCATATTGCTTATTACGAATAGAGGGGGAGATTTACTAAAACTGGTGCACACAGAATCTAGTGTGGCTGTGCATAGTAACCAATCAGGTTCTAATTTCAGCTCGCTCAGGTTTTGTTTGCACTAGTGTTCGTAAACCTCCCTCATATGCCCCATACACACGGTCGGATTTTCCGATGGAAAATGTGCGATCGGAGCGTGTTGTCGGAAATTTCGACCATGTGTGGGCTCCATCTGATTTTTTCCATCAGATTTTCCGACACACAAAGTTTGAGAGCAGGCTATAAAATTTTCCGAAAACAAAATCCGATCACGTCAATTCCGACCATGTGTGGACAATTCCGACGCACAAAGTGCCACACATGTTAAGAAGAAATTCCGAGATGGAACAGCTCGGTCTGGTAAAATTAGCGTTCGGAATGGATAGAGCACTTTCATCAGGCTGCAGTGTTTCAAATTATGTCAGAGTTATGGTGTATAGGAAATCCGCCCCCTCCTATATTCCAAGCGCTGTGCTAATGGAAATAAAGCCTGATACTGAGCTGCCACTTACAGTGTGTATAACTATATGTGCAAAAAATTTGATTCACCAAAAACTAGCCCCAAACAATAGTGAATTCAAATAGCAGCGCTAAATCAATTTAACTCAATGAACTAGTGAAAATATTAAAAAATTGAAAAATAATATTTCACAATCCAGTGCATCAAAACAATGTGAACTGTATCCACAAAAATGTGAGCATAATCAATTAAGTGAATAAAGAATCTGTGCAAACTGAAAAAGTATATAATAAAGACTTTTTAATAAAACAAATATGAAAAAGTCCAAAGATATGTGATAAATCAATATCCAATAATATTAATCCGTGACGTGACACAGTGTAGATCTTCACTCAATGAATCTTCCACTGTACCCCTGTGACTGTGAACCCACTCCCCTTAGGTAAATAAACTCACCAGCTCCTCTTGCCTCACACTCTTGTGTTAGGCTTTAAAGCTTTATCCCACACAGAAGGGGGAAAATATTGGCCTCCAATGGTTCACCTTTACACATCCAGAGTATTATAATGAGGTGCTCTCTGAAAGAATCTGGTGTGACACAAACTGTCCTTTCCAGTCTGATCTCATAGTACCACAGCCTGAGGACATAAATGTCATCTGCTGCAGCTCCGGATATCTGGGAATCCGTGACCTTCTTGCGCTCCCTAAGATAAGTGCTCCTCAGGCCACCAATTTTGGCTTTTAAATAGGGGATGGTTGCTGTGGGGATCACCGGCGTCACCAACTCCAGCAGTTTCTCCAGCACTGTCTGCCTCTTTTGTTTATGATTATAATGCCGGTGTTTGACCTGCCACAGACAGGGCAGCTCCCTGTATTTATCTATGAACAGGGGGAGGAAGTTGTGGTCATTGAAGCCATCCATTTTATCTGCAAGACACAACATGAGACAAACCCTAATGTCAGGCAAAACTCTCCTAATCTTGTTACAATATAGGCCTCAATGTAGAAGCAGTATAGGCCCAAGTTTAGATCTTACCTTCGTTATCACAATCGGCGCCTCCGATACTCCTTCCTCCGCTCACAGATCGTACATACTACGCACGCGTGTTACGCTTTATAGACACTGCGCATGCGTGCTAATTACAGCAATGAGGAGGAGGAGAAGGAAAGCCCGGAGCCTGAAACATCTGGATCCAGAAGGCGACGATTTAAGGCATCAAATATGTCCTTTGGGGAGATGTTGGAGATTGTCGACATCCTGAAGAAGGCCGACTATGATGGGAAGTATGGACCTTACCCCAACCCCAATGTCAGAAAGGCCAAGATCATGGGGAAAGTGGTCAAGAGTCTGCACCGGAATTTCGGGGTACGACGATCGAAAGATCAGCTCAGGAAGCGGTGGTCGGACCTCAAATTAAGAGAGCATGAGCAGTACAGAAGGATCCGGAGAGTGCTGCAAAAAAGTAAGCAGTTGTCCTGTGTTACTATTCTTTATGTTTATTACGTTCGTGCTGCTGTTGTCCAGTTTAAAATGTCAACTTTAATGTTCATGGGCACATTATTCGTTCGTATAAAACATTGTTGGTTCGGCCTAGAAAACACCATTGTTTTGGCCATATGCATTTGCCAACATTTTTTATAGCCTACTTGTCTGAAAATAATTTGGTTGTGTAGATGGGTTTGTAACTAGAATGAAATGCAAACTAGATTCTGTGTAAGGAGAGGACACTCAGCAGTTTTCACATCTGGACGCTGGAGCACTAGTGTGGGACACAAGAACACTCTTTTTATTAGGGGGCCCCACACAGGTGCTCCAGTGTATACTATAGGGGTGACTCCATCTGTGAAGCTTGTCCAAAACAGGTAAAGTATTGAAGCTTGACAAAGGACAATAAAAATTCTACATCTTGGAACTCTGCCAAAACAGACAATTGTACCCCACTTCCAAGCAATGTTTCATATTCCTGTTTCTGCCATCAAATATCTGTGTGCTAAGTGTACCTATTTTTTTTTTACATAGGGGATAAAAGACTGGGAGGACACCCCTCATCCAAGAAGACCAGAGACCCCCCACCTCACAAAGAAGTGGAGACCCACCAAAGCCAACAGGAGGAGGAAGGAGACGTGGTGGAAATAGTCACTACAACAGGTGAGTGTCTGCGACCACAGGCTCAGGTAAGAGATGGATGCCGCCATATTTATAATACATGGTATTTTTTTGTTTCTTTCTTTTTAGGTGATCGTGATGTTGTGGATCCAGGGCATTTCACCTTTGAAAGTGCACAGATCCTGATCATGGGGTGTAATAGGGACTTGGAAAACATCCAGAAAAACATCAATGATGTTCAAAAAAAATGAAGAACATCATTGATGTTTTAGGGAGAGTTTAAAGACAATCAAAATCCCTTCCTTTTTTGTGCTTTTGGTGATCCTAAAATTTATACAATTTTTTTACACATTATAGAAAATCCAAATTTTGAAGATGCACACAGTGTGTCAACATGTGCTATCTGCCATCACGGGAGATCAATGGATGCATTTTGGGGGTGCAACCCCTTCCTCAATAATAAAGTAGCTGTGAGGAAGGGGTTGCACCCACAAAACACGTCCCTTGATCCCCCGTGATGGCAGCTAGCACATGCTGACATTCGGCAATTTGTGTGCATCTTCAAAATTTGGCTTTTCCTGGGGTGACTTCAGCCCATCTGAACGCAATATCAAACACAGTTTGTAAATACTCATGTTTGATATTGCCTTCAAGTTCTACCAAATGTGAACTTTGTAAGTTCAAGATTTGTGTCTTTCTTGTTGGTTTTAAACATGCCTGTTTTATCTTAAATGGACATTTCTACTTTTTCTAATGTGACAGGCAGGGACAATGTTAGATATCATGGGGCCCCATACAACCTACCTGATGGGGACCCCAACCTTGACCCTGTCCCACCACCCCGAGAGGGAAAGAGGTGGGACAATTGGAGAGGGAGGTGAGAAAGGGGGAGGTGAGTGAGGGTGAGAGGGAGGGTGAGGGTGAGGGTGAGAGGAGGAGGGAAGGGGAAAGGGAGGGACGGTGAGAGAGAGGGGGTGAGAAAGTGGGAGTGAGAGAGAGAGTGGGGTTTGGGGGAGGTGAGAGAGAGAGGGCTTAGCGACAGAAGGGTGAGAGAGAGATGGGTGAGGGAGTGATTGGGGGTAAAAGAGAGATTGATGGGGTGAGAGAGGGAGGGGGTGAGATAGAAGGGGGAGAGAAAGAAATGGGGAGAGAGAGAGGGTGTGGGGATGAGAGAGAGAGAAGGGGGTGTGAGAGAGAAGGGGGAGTGAAAGAGAGAGAGGTGAGAGAAATAGAGAGAGAAGGAGTGAGAGAGAGAAGGGGGAGTAAGAGAGAGAGGGGGGTCAGTATGTATGTTACTCACAATTATGCCCTAGGCTGCTATCTTGCTCCGGCAGCCAGCCAGTATGCTCCAGCAGCCAGGATCTAGAGCTGCTGCTGTGTGCTCTGTGTGTGAATATCATCCTCTATCCACATACAGAATCATCTCCTGATCTTCCCAGTCGGGACACAGCAGAATGAAAGGGAGATCAGGGCTGTGGAGCAGTGATGAGTCGATGAGTGGTCACTGGCAGAGCAGTGGCAGGGCTTGTCATGCATGGCTCTCCCAGAGGGGGTGTTCCTTGTTCTGTGGCCGGACACAGGGCTCTCTGCTGTCTCCATCCTGTCCACATGTAAGGGGGTCCATGTGTGTGGGGAGGATGGGGGGGACCGATCACATGTCACCGATCTAGGAAATTGGACTGCTGAGGAAAGCACTCTGAATAGAGACCGTGCTGCAAGCAAGTATGATTGGTGCTCCTAAACAAGTAGAGATGAAGTGACAAAGCCTCTCATGGGGCTCCCTACTGGCCACCTTTGGGAAGTGCTGGTAAGGCCCCCCCTTACAGTAAGTGATGGGGCCTGGGCCCCCTACAGGATACCCGTGGTACCCCTATCGGTGGCCCTGGTATAAAGGTTAGTACTTATCTAGGAACAGAAACTATAGGAATGAATGGGGCCATACACACAGTTTTTACACAACTGTAAAAAGGGCCATAAACATCTGCAGATTTTATGCATGCAAGTTTTTAATTTGTGATAACGTGTGTAAACATATACTCATACAAATGTAAAGTGACAAGAAGAATTGTATGTGAGTAAATGTGAGTACTTGTTATTTGTTATGGGTATTGTCGGTGTTTCCATATCATGTTTATACTGTTTAAATATTGATTGTGTTAGTTTTCAATAGGACTGTCATTTTTCAGGTTTCAGTAAAAAATGTGCTCTATCAGTAAATTGTTCATGTTTTGTCAGTAAAAAATGCCACGGGCGGTTAGCAACCCTGGGTTGCATCAAGAATATTCTGTAACTACACCATAAATAAGGCTCAGGCTATAGTGCTGATTAAATCTCTTTGCTTGTTTTCAGCACACTGAAATCAATGTGATGCTAATGAGATAACCTCAACAGAGACCCTGTTGCCAGACCATTAATTTCACCAACATTCTCCCAATAACATATTTTGTGCATGTAATGTATTTTAGTTTTATGTTATCTGTAAAAGCTTCCCATGTGCAGACATCCTTAGGAGACAAGATGTGATCAAGAGGGAGCCAAGCATGATGTGGAAGTATTAGTTTAAAAAAGTAGTAGTAGAAGAAATTGAGACTGAAACCAAGCAGTGACATAGTCAAGAAATAAAATGAACTTCTTGCCATTTGTAAACTTTAAACCTCACAGTAAAATTGAAAGGAACAGATAACTAGATAATTACACTTGCTTCCAGTAGTCCTTAATGATGTGAAACATCATAAAACAACTTATTAGGAAGCTATGAAAATATAAACTGTTGACATGCTATTATCATTTAAATTTGTTCTTCACTTAAATTAGTGGGAGGCACATGTTGCCACTAGAAAATCAAATTTTTACTGTCTGTGATGCTTGTTTTATTTGCATTAACATACTATAAGAAAAAAAATGATCTCTTGCTTTCTTTGGCAAAACCTAAAGTAGTTGGCAGCATCAGTCACAGTGGGGATATGGGAATAAAAAAAAGAACACTATATAGTGTAACTTGGAAAAACATTTAATAAAAAATGTTTAAAAACATTCTTCTAATTTTTTATTTTTTATTTTTTATTATTTAATAATTTTATTGGGTTTTCAAAAGTTTAACAACACTTTACAATTGACAACGATGCATGTGGGGTTATCATTTGACATATGATAAGATTTCGACACAGAAGATATGTATGACAGATATTGCTTCTTATTACTTCAAAAGATAAAAAACGAAACAGTAATTTCAACAGGTTGTTTAGTTAGAATGATTCAAACAAGGTTACCCGTGTGGGCACATACGGTGGATTGTTTCTAACTGAGGGTGTGTTGGATTTTGAGCCATGGCTCCCAAGAGTTCTTAAATTTCCCAGTGGAGCCTGATTGTAAGGCTGAGTATTGTTCATACTCTTTGATCAATTTGAGGTGGGTCTTGACATCAGAGATGTTAGTGACAATGGATTGTCTCCATTTCCTCATTATCGTTAATCTGGCAGCGAATAGAATGTGCATTACTATGGTTCTGAACTTAGTTGGTAGGTTGGTGATCCCTAAGCTGAGGATTGCTAGCTGAAGGGAGGGCTTTATTATGATACCTGTGAGGTCTGAGACGAAGAAAAAGACTCTCTTCCAAAAGGGGAAGATATGAGGGCATTCCCAGAGTATATGAAGCAAGGATCCCTTGTGTGAGCAGCCTCGACAACATGTGTTATCATCTATGTTTGCAAATGTATGCATTTGTACCGGGGTTAGGTACCATCGTAGGTGTAATTTTTTTTTTCCATGGATGCAGCGTGTCTGTTTCTCTCTCAAGGGGCTTGAGACATCATCACCTCTGTTGCCTAGTTACTGACTCCATAGCTCCCATAAAAGGACACCTGTTGTATTAGCCTATCGGATCTGAAGAAAATGCGGAAGCATTGAAACGCGTCATCCAACACGTCCATACGTCACTTCCGCTTTGTTGGTTCCTGGACTAAGTGCCTTGCGTTCCACGCTTGTCTTCCGGTTCCTGTCTACTGCAACGGCTCTGGCTCTCCATGTCCACTTAGACGCTGGTTGTCTTTGCGGATACCTCCATCGTTTTGCAGCCCAGCACCCAGCGATGACCCCGGTGACTACTTGCACATCCTAACGTGGACAGCGCTTCCAGGAGAACCTGCACCATGCACTTTGCCCACATCTGAGGAGGACGTCCCTGGACCCATTACTTGTCCTTGCCTTAACCTATTTCATCTTTGTGAGTAGCCATTTGGCTGTTTGTCCGTTTATAATTATCTCATTAAAGTTTCATGATACTGCACTTAGATTGGCGCTTCTTGCTGTTTTTTACATTGTTTTTTCAGAGTTGCCTGCTTCCACTCTCAAGTGAGCTGCCGCTGGTGCTTTTTATCAGATCTTTAATTTCAAGGACTTTTTTTATATATATATATACATACAATTTTTCTATATATATATAATTTTATTGACTATCACACCCTGGATGTTTTTTCACATTTATTTTGGACTCTTTATATGCATGTTTGTATGTTCTAGCGCCATTTATCCTTTTTTGTGTTCAAATCTCTTTCCCAGTGTTTGAGGGCTGAACCTTTAGTGAATGTGCCCTTGTCACGGATGAGTGTGTAAAATAGAGATATGCCTTTTCGTGCTAGCGATGTGGAGGAAAGAAATTCCCAAACTTTTTTAGGAAGTCTTATGTCAGGAACGGAATGTCGTGTCATGTAGGAAGCCACCTGTCTGTATGTGTAATGGCTTTTCTGTGGTAGATTATACATATCTTGTAATGTCTGGTAAGGAAGGAGTATATTGTCCGTAATTATAGTGGATAATTGTTCCTTTTTAAGGTCGGACTACATTCTTCTAAATTTTTAAATCTGGTATGACATCCTACGTCACTGCTACTGTCCTCTGGGATGCATGTTATCCAAATACTGACTTCCATGAATTTTTAGCTTGGTCTGAAGGATATGTATAACCTTTATGGAAAGTATTTTTCCAATGCTTAGATGTAGCCATATATGTTGAAAGTAAACATTTAGCACCTATGGAATTCGAATGTTGCCTGTCCAAAGGAGGTCATGCATTGTTTTTGCACAATTTGTGATTTTCAATCTGACTATTGAGTCTTTCATGGAAGAATTTACTTATAGGAACTTTAGAGACATACTGGATATATGAGTTGCAGTCCCACTTTCCACTGGGGATTGATGTGGAGTGGGACATTAACTCATTTATTAATCAAGCTTAAAATGAGTGTTTTCTCTCTTTCTTTTTTATTTCCCCCTTTTTATTGTTTTTATTTTATTATTTATTTGATATTTATTGTTAATATTTTCTATTGGTACATTATCTGCTAATGGTATTGTCATTCCAATCATTAGTGACCCCTACTGGCTGTGTCATCTAGGTATTTTTGGGACCCCTAGTGAATTTAGATTTCAGTTTTTAATATATGTCTTGTCTGGATCTTATTCCGAAATAATTACTATTTTTTAATATAACCATATTAATATTTAATACACTATTCTTAATTTTTGGTTTCCAGCTTTGGATGTATTTACATCCAATTGCTGGATCTAATTAGTAAATTATTCTTTATGGATTTTCAATTGCAATTTAATTTGTTGTCCCAGTGAACATTACGGTTTCCCTGCAAATCTTATGACTAATTTTTAAATGAAGCTTGGTTTGTTTCTTGTTCTGGCGCCCTCACGCTGGTGTTGTGACCAGTGACGTCACGACGTACTGCGTGGATGCGAATCAATCTTGCTTGCTGTTTTCTCTGCATGCTTGACACGTCAGCATCAGCACGTCACATGACTGACCTCAGTTCGAGGCTTGGTCCTGTATGTGGAACTATTTGTGCGGGTCGTGACGTCACACCGTCATACAGGAGCGAGGCTTGGTCTATGCAGCCTTGTATTACCTGTATGGAAACGAGGCTTGATTCCGGTTTTATCTAATTACGGTTACGGCCAGCTTCTTTAGATATCTAGCATATTTATATAATATTTTTATTACATTTTTCTTGTGGTATAAAGACCTCCCGAGTCTCTTTATTTATATATGAGCCAGATCATAAACTAGATGTTTCTCCAAACCGGAAGTAATACAATCCTATTGCACTTCCGGTATTATGACACTTTCATGAGGGGTCATTATTGGTTTATATAGCGGTGAGGTGGGGGGGATCCGCACCCCAGATGATGGCTCTTTAGCTGAAAGCGTCGGGTGGATCCCTCACGATTACCGCTACTTGAATTTTGTGCTTTTATAATCTTCTAACATGCGAGTCTATTTTTATTATTATTTTAATAAACCAGTGTTAACGTTATCACGCTATGTGAGTTTTTTCATTTCTCGCATGGCATATGAATATTCGTATGGCCCCGGTTGGATTGTTTATGCTGTATGAATAATTGTGGAAGTCGTATTGCCATCTCCATTTGCAAACTATTGAAGACATCTGAAGAGACGTACTATCCAGACCTGTTGGTCATTAAGCCTTTTTGACTTGTATGACGTATGTCCTCTCAAGTCAATATGTTCTGGTAAGCCTCTTGATGCCTTCGGTGACAGCTTCTGAACCATCAACAGTTCTTCTGCTCACCTTTGGTGTTTTTACACTTCCACTTACCTGCCTGATCTAGTTGATCCCTTTTATTGTAACGTTTGGGTGGACTTCGGTCCTCTGCCTTTGGTAAGCCTCCATAGACCCCTGGTGGCAGATTTTCTTCACTTTTTCATTTCTGCAATCAGCATTTGTGGACTTTCTTGATAAGAACTTTTAATGGTGTCAATTCCATTGGGTTTTCTTTTGGACTTTATCTTTGCTCTTTACAAACCATTTTTTAAACGTATTAATTTTTTTTGGCACACGAAGTAATGGTTTTAGTTCACAGCACATCACTTTGTTTCATTTTGTACTTTAAATTATATATCATAAGTTTGTGACATCAGTTTTATATACACTTTATATTGTTTTATTTACCATATTTTTGGGGGGTTTATAGCGCTACACTTTTTTGTATATTGTCTTTACCCTGGGTCTTTAGGTGTGTTGGCTGCTATTCACTTCCATCCTCTAGCGCAGAGCTGTATCTATTTTCCTTTTACTTATAGGAACTGTGCTGATATATGCCCATGGGACTTGAGTCACAATTCAATATTAGATTTTAATGATTGAGCACCCTATAGGGCATCTGCTTTGTCTAAGTACATGGAGGTGTTTTTTTTTTAACTGTCTTTCAATATTTGTTTTCTATGTACAATCAACTAGATTGGTTTAATGATGTGGCTACAAATCTACTAATACCCAATCTCAGTGATAAATAATGACCAGAACATTTTCAGTAGACTATTAGCCAATAGACTATCCTCAGTCATCTCTTCACTCATATCCCCCTTTCAGTCGGGTTTCATCCCGGGACGCCAAATTACAGATAACATTTATTTAGCAATGAATATAATCCAGGGTGCAAATATAAAAGCTCAAGCTGTTCTTCTCTTGAGTCTAGACATTAATAAGGCATTTGACAGTGTCTTCTGGAACTATCTCAATATAATTTTACAAAAATATGGATTTCATGGCGAATTCCTCTATGCATCTCAGGCACTTTACAACAACCCGCAAAGGAGAATTTGTTTACCAGGATGTAACTCAGCGTTCTTTAGAGTGGGTAAAGGAACGAGGCCAGGCTATCCCCTATCTCCCCTCTAATTTGCATTAGCTATTGAACTCTTGGCTACAGCTATCTTATCACACCCAGACATTAGAGGTTATACTTTATCTAATAGTACCTAGAAACTTAGCATGTACACTGATGATATGCTATTTTTTCTTACTCAACCCATCATCTCTCTGCCAAATCTATTTAAAACGCTACAACAATTTTCATCTCTTTCTGGATATTCAGTTAATATCTCAAAATCTATTGGCATGCCTATAAATATACCAACTTCAAAATTTACTGCCCTTAGAAACTCATTCACCTTTACATGATCTATAGAATTTCTTTCCTATTTAGGCATCCTCCTTACCCCTGACCTAAAATTTTTGTTCTCCAAAAACTATATCCCATTGTTACTAAAATTAAGAAGAATGCTTAACCACTTCAGCCTCAGAAGGACTCTTAACGACCAGGCCATTTTTTATGATACAGCACTACATCTCTTTAACTGACAATTGTGCGGTCATGCGATGCTGTACCCAAACAAAATTGACGTCCTTTTTTACCACAAATTGAGCTTTCTTTTTGTGGTATTTGATCACCTCTGGGGGTTTTAGTTTTTTTATAAACAAAAAAAGACCAACAATTTAAAAAATTTTTTTTTATTTTCTGCTATAATACATATCCCGAAAAAATATATATAAAAAAACAAATGTATTCATCAGTTTAGGCCAATATATATTCTACATATTTTTGGTAAAAAAAACCTGCAATAGGCGTATATTAATTGGTTTGCGCAAAAGTTATTGCGTCTACAAACTACGGGATAGATTTAGGGACTTTTATTTATTTTTTATTGTTTTTACTGGTAATGGTGGCGATCTGTGATTTTTAGCAGGACTGCGACATTGCGGAGGACAAATCTGACTCCAAATGACGCTCTTTGGGGACCAGTGACATTATTACATTGATCAGTGCTATAAAAATGCACTGGCAGGGAAGGGGTTAACAGTAGGGGGCGATCAAGGGGTTAAGTGTGTTCCTTCAGCGTGTTCCAACTGTAGGGGGGATGGGCTTACTGGGACATGACAGAGATTACTATTCCCGATCACTGGGAACATAAGATCTCTGTTATGTCTTCTTGCAGAACGGGGAATCGCCTTGTTTACATAGGCAGTCCCCCATTCTGCCTCTCCTTACCACGTTCATGGGTCGCCGACGGACATTGAGTCTGCAGGAGCCGCTGGAATGCTCCCACAGTAGTTAAACTATGCAAATCCACTTGGGAGATCCACTCCCGACGGATTTGCCAATAATATGCCCACAACTTCTAATTGCTTCCTCTTTAAAATATCTGGGAGTTACTGTGACTGCATCCCCTCTGCCACATGTAGCAGATAATATTGCTCCATTATTGACAAGATTTCAACTTCAAAGTAGGGTTTGGTGTAAACTTTCCCTTTCAGTAATAGGCCGCATTAATGTAATTAAGATGGTCTGGATGCCGCAACTTTTATATTTTTTACATAATTCCCCAGTTTGAATCCTTCTGAAGAACTTTATTAAGATTAAAATGATATTTAGAAATTTGATTTGGGGAAATGAGACCCTCCGTATCAAACTAGATATCCTACAATATCCAAAGGAGGCTGGGGGTTAGCGGCCCCAAACCCAAGGATTTATTTTCCTGCGGCTCATTTGCAGCATCTAGTACAGTGGGAGTCGGAGGCCTCAACTGCTCCTTCATTTTGCTTAGTCTGTTTTGGTTTCCAAGTATGCCAGCCGCTATTAGGCCTGAAGGGAGCATCAGGGTGCTCCTCCTTTTCTAATATACCCACCCTGGTACTTATATATAAGTATAAGGTGTGGGAATCTGTTAAAAGAATATTGGAGGTTTCCTCCCTAACTAAATATGCCCCTATTTATGGCAATGAAGGGCTGCCTGAAATATTGACCCTCCAGAGCTTTCAGCGATGGGAACGAGTGGGTATTCTTACCCTCTCTCAACTGAATGAGTTTATGGGTGTACTTAAATCTTTTGATCACTTGGTAAGGGAATTTTCTTTGAACCACTAGATGGTTCTACCAATTTTTCCAGCTGTGACATGGCTTATATGCCAAGGTTTCTTCTTCTCCTGTTTTGTTTCCCCTGTCCCAATTTTGGAAAGAGTGGTTCAGGCAGCCGCTACTAAAGGCATAATATCTGCTACATATAAGTCTCTATTACAGTGTACTTCTAATAAATGTCATTGTCCATCTAGAGAGAAATGGGAGCGTGATATTGGCCCTATCTCTGACTATGTCTGGGATAAGATTGTTCAGGCTCTTCCCTTTGTATCTCTTTCACCCTCATTTAGATTAACACAATTTTATAGATTGCACAGGGCGTATAGGACCCCACAATTTTTGTTTAATATTGGCTTAACAACCAACTCGACTTGCTCCAGATGTGGCAATTACTATGGCGATACCCGAAACTTCAGAGGTATTGGGCACAGGTTGTGGGTACACTTAATGGGCTCCTAGATTTCAATCTTTCAGTGGATCCTTTAATATGTCTACTGGGCTATCTTGCTAGCTCAGTGCTTAAACCACCAAGGTGGTTTACTGTTGCTCGAGCGCTCTTTGTGGCTAGGAGACAAATTGCCATTAGGTGGACCTCTCCTCACCCTCCGACTATATCTGATTGGATATTTGATCTGAATAGATCCATCTCCTATGAGAGGCATGTTTTCTTTATGAGGAATTTATCTGAGAGGTTTGATACTATTTGGAAGCCGTGGCTTGACCATATGGATACAGGACTGAGTTAGGAGTTACCTTTGCCAGTATATAGATGTATGGAAAAAAAAAGGTTTTATTTATAGACTAAAAGGATTGTGTATTGATTTGACAGTGGGAAAAGGGGTGGGTTAAAATTGCCCCCCTTTTTTTTTCTTTTTTTGGCTTTGTGTATCTTTTCTGTTTTTTTATTTCAATGTTATATCTGTGTATATGTTGTTGTGGTATAAAAAAATAAAGATAAAATCTGATTTAAAAAAAAAACTATGGAAATCCTATCATATCTCCTTTTTAAGTAGAATTACGCCCATTAAAATGACTATTCTCCTAAAATTATTATATTTATTTACAGCACTTCCTATTAAGATAATCAATATTTATGTAACCAACTTCCAAAAATTGATGTAAAATGAAATAAAACCTGACCTTAGAAACACCACCCCAAGCATCGATCTTAGGTGATCCAAAATTTCCCCCTGGTATTTATAGGACATATAATTCCTCCTAGTGGATCAATAACGACCTTGTTTCCCTATATGAATTTATTAACAACTCTTCTTTTTCTACTTTTAAAACCCTGCAAACAAAATATCATATTCCAAACAAAGAGCAGGACTGCGACATTGTTAATTTCTACAAATCAGACACTTTTACATCACTCATTTCCAAACAATGGACATAGAACCTCCTATATTTTATGAAAATATATGTTGAAAAAATCATAGAGGAAAAGGATTAATATCAGAGATTTATTGCAATCTGGTAAATTTAGATTCACAAGGAAAGCTTCTCCACATGCAAAAATGGGAATCAGAATGTAATTTATCTTTTTCCAATGAAGACTGGAGTGAAAGCATCATCAACCTTCGCAAATGCACCAGGTCACTCACAGTAATGCCCTGTACACACGATCACGGTGACGTAAAACACATACGTCAGGACTAGGGATGAGCTTCGTGTTCGAGTCGAACCCATGTTCGACTCGAACATCGGCTGTTCGCCCGTTCGCCGAATTGCGAACGATATGGGCCGTTCGCGCTAAATTCGTGTGGCGCGTCACGGCCCATAATTCACTGCGGCATCGCAGTGCATTGCTGGCTGATGATTGGTCAAGCATGCACTATGACCCGCATGCTTGGCCAATCACAGCGCCGTCAGTAGAGAGAGCTGTAATTGGCCAAAGCCAGGGTGGCTTTGGCCAATTATGGCTCAGGGGATTTAGTACACACCCCACACTATATAAGGCCGCCTGCACGGCGGCCCTGTGTAGTGTGTGTTCCGGTGTGCTGAGAGATAGAGAGAGAGAGAGACAGTGTCATTTGATTTGAGTTAGATAGATTAGGCAGAACAGTCAGTCAGTTAGCTGCACTTACAGTGTATTGTGTATATATATGCATCCCAGGTGTTGCATATATATATATACACTGTATTCAGTTTAGCTAGATCCGTTCCTGTTATCTTCTATCTAGACTATTTACATTTAGTGCAGTGCGTCCTGCTCACAGTGTTCAGCTAGATCCGTTCCTGCTATTTACATTTAGTGCAGTGCGTCCTGCTCACAGTGTTCAGCTAGATCCGTTCCTGTTATCTTCTAGACTATTTACATTTAGTGCAGTGCGTCCTGCTCACAGTGTTCAGCTAGATCCATTCCTGCAATTTACATTTAGTGCAGTGCGTCCTGCTCACAGTGTTCAGCTAGATCCGTTCCTGCTATTTACATTTAGTGCAGTGCGTCCTGCTCACAGTGTTCAGCTAGATCCGTTCCTGCTATTTACATTTAGTGCAGTGCGTCCTGCTCACAATGTTCAGCTAGATCCGTTCCTGTTATTTACATTTAGTGCAGTGCGTCCTGCTCACAGTGTTCAGCTAGATCCGTTCCTGCTATTTACATTTAGTGCAGTGCGTCCTGCTCACAGTGTTCAGCTAGATCCGTTCCTGCTATTTACATTTAGTGCAGTGCGTCCTGCTCACAGTGTTCAGCTAGATCCGTTCCTGCTATTTACATTTAGTGCAGTGCGTCCTGCTCACAGTGTTCAGCTAGATCCGTTCCTGCTATTTACATTTAGTGCAGTGGGTCCTGCTCACAGTGTTCAGCTAGATCCGTTCCTGTTATCTTCTAGACTATTTACATTTAGTGCAGTGCGTCCTGCTCACAGTGTTCAGCTAGATCCGTTCCTGTTATTTACATTTAGTGCAGTGCGTCCTGCTCACAGTGTTCAGCTAGATCCGTTCCTGCTATTTACTTTTAGTGCAGTGCGTCCTGCTCACAGTGTTCAGCTAGAGCCGTTCCTGCTATTTACATTTAGTGCAGTGCGTCCTGCTCACAGTGTTCAGCTAGATCCGTTCCTGTTATCTTCTAGACTATTTACATTTAGTGCAGTGCGTCCTGCTCACAGTGTTCAGCTAGATCCGTTCCTGCTATTTACATTTAGTGCAGTGCGTCCTGCTCACAGTGTTCAGCTAGATCCGTTCCTGTTATCTTCTAGACTATTTACATTTAGTGCAGTGCGTCCTGCTCACAGTGTTCAGCTAGATCCGTTCCTGTTATCTTCTAGACTATTTACATTTAGTGCAGTGCGTCCTGCTCACAGTGTTCAGCTAGATCCGTTCCTGTTATCTTCTAGACTATTTACATTTAGTGCAGTGCGTCCTGCTCACAGTGTTCAGCTAGATCCGTTCCTGTTATCTTCTAGACTATTTACATTTAGTGCAGTGCGTCCTGCTCACAGTGTTCAGCTAGATCCGTTCCTGTTATCTTCCTACTGACAGGCAGGCTTGTCTGGTTACAGTATATAAAGCTACCTGAAGAAAATTACAGGTGTTCTATTTGATCCTATTAGTACCACGGTCAGGCAGCTAGACTATTTACATTTAGTACAGTGTGTCCTGCTCACAGTGTTCAGCTAGATCCGTTCCTGTTATCTTCCTACTGACAGGCAGGCTTGTCTGGTTACAGTATATAAAGCTACCTGAAGAAAATTACAGGTGTTCTATTTGATCCTATTAGTACCACGGTCAGGCAGCTAGACTATTTACATTTAGTACAGTGTGTCCTGCTCACAGTGTACAGCTAGATCCGTTCCTGTTATCTTCCTACTGACAGGCAGGCTTGTCTGGTTACAGTATATAAAGCTACCTGAAGAAAATTACAGGTGTTCTATTTGATCCTATTAGTACCACGGTCAGGCAGCTAGACTATTTACATTTAGTACAGTGCGTCCTGCTCACAGTGTTCAGCTAGATCCGTTCCTGTTATCTTCCTACTGACAGGCAGGCTTGTCTGGTTACAGTATATAAAGCTACCTGAAGAAAATTACAGGTGTTCTATCCCAGCTTAGTGCAGCTACAGGCCATTAGTATGTCTGGAAGGCCAAGAAGGAGAGGCAGACAGTCACAAGCCAATAAGAGAGGGCAAGCAGGCTCTGTGTCTAGTGCTGGTCGTGGAGACGGTGCATCCTCATCAGCACGTGGCCATGGGACAAGCTTGGCCTTTTTTTCGGCAGCTGGCCGTGTTGAGCCGCAACATGCGGAAGACTTGGTCGAGTGGATGACCAAGCCGTCCTCATCCTCCTCATCCTCTCTCACCCATGCCCAGGGTGCTTTGTCTGGCAAAGCAGCGGCCTCTTCCCTCAGCTCAATGTCATCAGTGACTCCTTCCCTAGCTCCACCATGTCCTCATGAGGATTCCCTCGAACTGTTTGACCACAGTGTTGGGTACATGCTCCAGGAGGATGCCCAGCGTTTGGAAGGCTCTGATGACGATACTGAGCTCGATGAAGGCAGTAACATGAGCACGGACAGAGGGGGTGCCCAAGAAGGACAGCAATCTGGCAGTCATGCTCCCCCTGCTGCAGCATACTGCCAGGTTTGCTCCAGTGATGAGGAGGGAGGGGATGATGAGGTCACTGACTCAACGTGGGTGCCTGATAGGAGAGAGGAGGAGGAGGAGGAGGAGGAGGAGGCGGCGGCACATCACCAACGAGGCAGGATGCCCTCCAGGGGCCAGCCTAAGGGCAGCACATTGACTGCATCACACCCCAAAGCTCCACATGTGCAGGGCGCTGCAGTCTCTGCGCGTTATTCAAAAAGTTCTTTGGTGTGGGCCTTTTTTGAGACGAGTGCATCAGATCGCACCGCTGCTATTTGCAACATATGTCTCAAGCGTATCTTGCGTGGCCAAAACATCTCCCGCTTGGGTACCACATGCTTGACCAGACATATGTTGACCTGCCATGCAGTTCGTTGGCAAGCGTATCTAAAAGACCCACACCAAAGAACAAAGAGGATCTCTCCTTGCTCCTCATCAGCTGAGATTTCCAACCCCACTAGACCTTCAGTCCTCTCTGAGACCTGCAGTGAGAGGAATGAAGGTGTAGAATTAGGTGTGTCACAGCCAAGTACTTGTGGGCAATCTGCTTTTGGTACACCGACGTCAGATTGTACCAGGCAAATTTCCCTGCCCCAGCTGCTGCACCGCCGAAAGAAGTTTGCTCCCAGCCATCCACATGCCCAGCGGTTGAATGCTAGCTTGGCAAAATTGCTAGCACTTCAACTGCTGCCTTTTCAGTTGGTAGACTCTGCCCCCTTCCGTGAGTTTGTGGAATGTGCGGTTCCTCAGTGGCAGGTACCCAAACGCCACTTTTTCTCACGGAAGGCGATTCCGGCTCTCTACCGGCATGTGGAAGGCAATGTCCATGCCTCGCTGGACAGGGCGGTCAGCGGTAAGGTGCATATTACCGCTGACTCATGGTCCAGCAGGCATGGACAGGGACGTTACCTAAGTTTCACGGCGCATTGGGTGACTCTGCTGGCAGCTGGGAAGGATGCAGGACAAGGTGCAGTAGTGTTGGAGGTTGTTCCGCCACCACGCCTCCAAAATGCTGATTGTGACACACCTCTCTCCTCCACCCCCTCCTCTTCTTCTTCCTCCATGGCCTCTTCCTCGGAACCAGCGGTGCTCCGTAGGCGTTCAAGGGGCTACGCAAGTACGCAGGCCAAAAGATGCCATGCGGTGCTTGAGCTGGTGTTCTTGGGGGACAGGAGCCACACTGGGGCAGAGGTTCTGTCAGCTCTGCAGGGGCAGGTTCAGAGGTGGTTGACGCCACGCCAATTTAAGGCAGGAATGGTGGTTTGCGACAATGGCACCAACCTCCTCTCTGCCCTCCGACAGGGACAAATGACCCATGTGCCCTGTTTGGCTCACGTCCTTAACTTGGTGGTGCAGCGGTTCTTGGGCAGGTACCCGGGCTTACAGGATGTCCTGAGGCAGGCCAGGAAAGTCTGTGTGCATTTCCGCCGGTCATATAATGCCAGTGCTCGGCTGACGGACCTCCAAAAGGAGTTTAACCTGCCCAAGAACCGCCTAATCTGTGACATGCCCACCAGGTGGAACTCAACGTTGGCCATGCTGCAGCGGCTGCACACGCAGCAGAGGGCCATCAATGAGTACCTGTGCGACTATGGCACCAGGACAGGGTCAGGGGAGCTTGGTTTTTTTTCCCCACGCCAGTGGGCCATGATCAGGGATGCATGCACTGTCCTGTCACCATTCGAGGAGGCCACGAGGATGGTGAGCACTGACAGTGCATGCATCAGTGACACTGTCCCCCTTGTCCACCTGTTGGAGCACACGCTGCGTGGAATAATGGACAGGGCACTTGAGGCAGAACAGAGGCAGGAAGAGGAGGACTTCCTTAGCTCTCAAGGCCCCCTTTATCCAGACAGTGTTCCTGCGTGCCCGCCGATCACACAGGAAGAGGAGGAGGAGGAGGAGGAGGAGGAGGAAGATTGTGTCAGTATGGAGGTGGAGCCTGGCACTCAGCATCAGCAGCAGTCTTTAAGGGATCAGTCCCAAGGAACACATGGACTTGTACGTGGCTGGGAGGAGGTGGCTGCGGACGTTGTTGTCCTTAGTGACCCAGAGGACTCCGGACCGAATGCCTCAGCAAACCTACGCTGCATGGCCTCCCTGATCCTGCAAAGCCTGCGTAAGGATCCTCGTATTCGTGGTATCAAGGAGAAGGACCAATACTGGCTGGCAACCCTCCTTGATCCACGTTACAAGGGTAAGGTTGCGGACCTTATCTTGCCATCGCAGAGGGAGCAGAGGATGAAACATCTTCGGGAGGCCTTGCAGAAAGGTCTGTGCAACGCGTTCCCAGAGACTGGGAGGTTACAAACTCCTGTTTCTGGACAACGTGTTGCTGAGGCTTCGGTCAGTCAAAGAAGGAGCGGTGGAGAAGGTGGCCGTCTGACCGATGCGTTCAGACAATTTTTTGGTCCGCAGCCCCAAGGTATGATCGGTTCCAGCAACCATCGCCAGCGTCTGTTTTACATGGTGCAGGAATACCTAGGGGCAAGATCAGACTTGGACACCTTTCCCACCGAAAATCCTCTGGGTTACTGGGTCTTGAGGATGGATCACTGGCCAGAGCTTGCACAGTATGCAATTGAGCTACTGGCCTGTCCTGCATCCAGCGTTCTTTCGGAACGCACATTCAGTGCTGCTGGAGGCGTGGTAACCGATCACAGGGTGCGTCTGTCCACCGACTCGGTCGATCGGCTGACCTTCATAAAAATGAATGAGTCTTGGATCACCACCAGCTACCAAGCACCTGATGCTGATGTAACCGAATAATTTTTTTTGAAATCTCAGATCCCTTCAAAGACTGCCTATGCTGATGCTGAGTGACTATCCCTGAGTAATTATCCTCTTCCTCCTCAATCATCACGCTGATAGCTTGTAAGAACATTTTTGGTTCTGGGCGCCACCACCAGTGCCTAAGGCAAATTTTTCAGCCCCTGTTTAACAGGGGCGTGTAATTACAATTTTTGATGTAATACTTTGCAGCAGGGCTCGTTCCTGCATTCCAACTAGAGTGTCTGTGAGGGGTTGCAGTGTTGTGGCACCAGCACCAGTGCCTAAGGCCCAATTTTTCTGCCCCTGTCTAACAGGGGCGTGTAATTACAATTTTTGATGCAATACTTTGCAGCAGGGCTCGTTCCTGCGTTCCAACTAGAGTGTCTGTGAGGGGTTGCAGTGTTGTGGCACCAGCACCAGTGCCTAAGGCCCAATTTTTCTGCCCCTGTCTAACAGGGGCGTGTAATTACAATTTTTGAAGCAATACTTTGCAGCAGGGCTCGTTCCTGCGTTCCAACTAGAGTGTCTGTGAGGGGTTGCAGTGTTGTGGCACCAGCACCAGTGCCTAAGGCCTAATTTTTCAGCTCCTGTTCAACAGGGGCATGTAATTACAATTCTTGATCTAATATTTCACAGCAGGGCCCTGTGAGGGCTTACAGTGTTGTGGCCACAGCAACACCTAAGGCCCAAATTTCTGCTGAGTATATAGGGCAGGACCCTACTTTCAAACATCTAACTTACAAACGACTCCTACTTGCAAACTGAAGGAGACAACAGGAAGTGAGATGAAATCTACCCCTAGGAAGGGAAATTCTCTCCCGTAAGAGTTAATATGGGAAAACAATTTCTCCTTTCCACTGATGCTTTCCAATCCTTGTTCCACAAAAAAACCCAAATTTTCAAAAAACATTTTTTCATTGGGACAAAAAAGTGAGGTGAAATCTTCTGAAGAGGAGGAAAGACAGCAAAACAAATGTCACAGGGGTGATAACCCTTCCCTATGTTTTCCAAAAAGCTTAGAAAAGATTTTTTGGCTGGAGCTAAACACGTTAAAAATGTTCAAAATTACAAACAGATTCTACTTAACAACAAACCTACAGTCCCTGTCTTGTTTGCACCGCCTGTATACTGCTGTTCAGAGTATATAGGGCCTGGTGGCCCCACACCTTTCCTTATTTTAATTTGGGTGCGGGGTTCCCCTTAATATCCATACAAGACCCAAAGGGCCTGGTAATGGACTGGGGGGTACCCATGCCGTTTGTCTCACTGATTTTCATCCATATTGCCATGACCCGACATGACATTAAACCCGCAAGCAGTTTTAAATGAGATTTTTTCCTTTAAAAATGACATTTGGTGCAGGGACTGTTCTAAACATGGGAAACACGCGTCACTTTACAGGCATACTATAGACACCCCCCAGGTACGATATTTAAAGGAATATTTCACTTTTTTTTTTTTACTTTAAGCATCATTAAAATCACTGCTCCCGAAAAAACGGCCGTTTTTAAAAGTTTTTTTTGCATTGATACATGTCCCCTGGGGTAGGACCCGGGTCCCCAAACCCTTTTTAGGACAATACCATGCAAATTAGCCTTTAAAATGAGCACTTTTGATTTTGAACGTTCGAGTCCCATAGACGTCAATGGGGTTCTAACGTTCGTGCGAACTTTCGGTCCGTTCGCGGGTTCTGGTGCGAACCGAACCGGGGGGTGTTCGGCTCATCCCTAGTCAGGACTAAAAATGAGGCAGTAGCCAATAGCTTTCGTCTCTTAATTTATTCTAAGCATGCGTGGCACTTTGTGCGTGGGATTTGTGTACACACGATCGGGATTTCCGACAACAGATTTTGTTGTTGGAAAATTTTATAGCAAGCTCTCAAACTTTGTGTGTCGGAAATTCCGATACTTGATTTGATTGTAGCCGTATTAGTGCAATTGTGACAGAGAAAATTGAGTACTGTCCGTGATACTTTTTTTATTTGCACTAACATACAATTTTTCAGGACAAGTTTTCAGGGTATGTCCCCTTCTTCAAGGTCCAAGCAGTACTGATTCACAAATTTGACGGACAGTACTCAATTTTCTCTGTCACAATTGCACTAATACGGTTAATAAAAAAAGTATCACGGACAGTACTCAATTTTCTCTGTCACAATTGCACTAATACGGCTACAATCAAATCAAGTATGATGGAAGATACTGCATATAGCCGCATAAAGAAGCAGTTAACCAACCTGATCACAAAGGAAATTCCGATGAAACTGGGTGATGGAGCCCACACACAGTCGGAATTTCTGACAACAAGGTCCTATCACACATTTTCCGTCGGAAAATCCGACCGTGTGTACAGGGCATAAGAGAAACAGCTGTCAAGCTTTTCACAAGATGGTACCTTACACCCACCAAATTACATGCGATTTTCAGTTCCCTCGGTCTGTTTCAGAGGATGCCCATCCCCGGGCTCCTTCTTCCACATTTTCTGGGAATGTGATAAAGTATCTTACATTTGACAACAATTGGAAAATGTTGCTTCTACTATCTCTGGTAATCAGATCCATCTTTCCTTAACTAACTGCCTATTATTTACACCCATCCCAGAGATATCTATCCCACATGTGAAACTTATCTACACTATAAGTGTTACCATACACTGGCTAATTGCATACCATTGGAAGTCCCCTTCAGTCCCTATTACACAATTGAAAATGAGAATAAATATGATTAATCTTATGGAAAAAATATCCCATACACTATATAATTCTACACAATTTCATGACAAAAAATGGGATCCTTAGTTTAGTGGTTGTAAACCCTTACAGACCACTTTGTGCTACAGGTAAACCTATAATAAGGCTTACCTGTAGCTACCCAGTATATCTCCTAAAGCTGCTAGGTTTAGGAGATATCCCCTGTATTTGCATGTGTCGACGTCATTGGCACATGCACACTGACACAAAGTGAAGCAACGGCACGTATGTGCCACGATAGCCGGAAGTAACCCTCGGGAGTTGTGTACGGTCACCACAGCGAGAGCTGCGATCTCAGGTGAGTATTGCATAATGAGCTACTATGCTATGCATAGTAGCTCATTATGCCTTTGTCTTTCAGGTCTTTTTTTGTGAAATGTTATGGGTACAATGTACCCGTTACCAATTCACATAGGGAGGAGGATGAGATTCTGATAAGCCCCCGCCCACAGACCCCCACAACTACCTGGAAAGAGTTGTGGGGATGAGGCCCTTTTCCCCATCAACATGGGGACAAGGTGCTTTGGGGGGCTACTCCAAAGCACCCTCCCCATGTTGAGGGCATGTGGCCTGGTACGGTTCAGAAGGGGGGGCTCTCTCATCCCCCCTCTTTTCCTGCAGCCTGCCAGGTTGCATGCTCAGATAAAGGTCTAGTATGGATTTTGGGGGGACCCCTACTCCATTTTTTTTTACATTTTGGTGCAAGGTTCCCCATAAAATCCATAATAGACCTGAAGGGCCTGGTATGGATTTTGGGGGGATCCCCATGCAATTTTTAAAAAAAATTTTGGTTTGGGGTTCCCCTTAATATTCATACCAGACCCAAAGGGCCTGCTAATGGACCCATGCCGTTTTTTTCAATGAGATTTATCTATATTGCCGGGACGCGATAATTCATTACAGCCGTGATCAGTTTTAAATGACTTTTTTCCTTTAGAAATGTAATTTTGCTGTGGTACTGTTCTAAACATGGGAAAACTGTGCCACTTTACAGGCAAACTATAGACACCCCCCAGGCATGACATTTAAAGGAGTATTTCATTTTTATTGTTTCACTTTAAGCATTATTAAAATCACTGGTCCTGAAAAAAACGGCAGTTTTTAAAACTTTTTTTTGCATTGATCCATGTCCCCTGGGGCAGGACCCAGGTCCCCAAACAATTTTTATGGCAATAAATTGCATATAAGCCTTTAGAATGAGCACTTTTGGTTTTTCATGCTAATGTCCTATAGACTTTAACGGTATTCCGCGGCTTTCGAATTTGCCGCAAACACTGCATATTGTTCGCTGTTCGGCGAACAGGTGAAAACCCGATGTTTGAGTCGAACGTACATTCGACTCAAACATCGGGCTCATCCCTAATTATAACATAGCAACATTATCTTAAATGTACAGAAACAAATTTAAAGAAATAATAAATATAAATACCATACTCCAAAGCATAGGTGGGACACTTATTAATACCTTAATCTCTTTTTAAATAGTATCCCCTTCCCTATCTTTTAATATTTTTTTAATAAATGTTTTTATGAGTTACACTATAGAATGTTTTACTTTGTATTCTTATACCCCCATTGTGATTGATGCTGATCAGTAAAGAGGTGATGCAGAGAAGGAAATAGGATTGTTTATTCCTGAATATAGAAAGAGATTATAAATTGTGATCTGAAATTAGTGGTCTAGTTGACTGCATTAGTAACACGTAAATTTAGGGCTACTATGATTCAAAGGTCTTAACATTTTTTTGTAGACTGCTATACTGGGTGGGGAAGGGTATATTCACTACTTGGTGGTTTTTGAATAATACTCTCTGGAGTGGGAATCTCCACTTTGGCGTATCTATTATATGTAGCAATAACTCTCGGTGGAGCTGCTGGTTTAAAGCGGGCCGTTACCTTCACTCTCGACACCTCTGTTTCACCGGCACCGGGTCTAGGGTTCCATTGAGTTTACCTCTGGGCGATGCAAGCACTGAACACTCGAGTATATTTTTCCAATGCTTTAATGAACAAATAGAGGAAGTAGCAGGAAAGAGGCAGAAGGAAAGCTGCAGGGAAGCTCAAATACCTTTCAGTAGTGATCTTCAGAACATTCTTTGGAATTGAACACTTGTAGTTAAATACAGAAAGAACAATGTAGCGCTGGGCTAGTGAAAAAGAACACATAAATTGATATATATAGTTATACCAAGACCCACAAAATTGTCATGAGTCAATAAGTGATATTAGGTAATGTGAAACCATATCTTAAATAGGTGTATACAAAACTATAAGTGAAAAATAATTAAATATATATGTGAACAAAATATTAACTAAAAAGTTCATATATGTGACTAAAGATGCGTATCAAAGAATTCTTTAAAAAAAGTTCATAAATGTAACAAAGTGAAGGTGTTAAATCCACAGACGAGCCAGATGAAGGGACCGGAGTTGCATAATCCACCAACAGTGTAGCCCACCACCAGATGATAAAGTTGGAGGCTTACCAGAAAGCCTGCGACCGCCCTTACTCAGGGGGGTCAAAACAGGCTTAGAAGTGGAAGGTGAACTCCTGGGTGTATCCCACAATGGACTCCTTATGTTGTCCTACTGGTCTCCTCTTTCCACAGCTGATCCGTGATAGCAAAGGCACCAAATGTGGAGGAAATGATCCTCAGAATTCCTCCCGATATTTCTTCCCATATAAGGTACATAAATGGAAGCCACAGATCCCAAGAAGAGAGAAAAAGGACTCCAATAGTGCAGATTGACTAATGCTGCTGGTTTATTTAATACAGCAATGCAATCCAATAGATAAAATTGCTTCCCAGCAAAGTGACAAAATAAAAAGTAACAAGCGGTTTAAAACAAAAACGCGCATGCGCGATGCGTGTTAACGTTGTGACCCACAACATTAACGTTTGTTACTTTTTATTTTGTCACTTTGCTGGAAAGCAATTTTATCTATTGGATTGCATTGCTGTATTAAATAAACCAACAGCATTAGTCAATCCTCAAGGCACCCCAACAGGTCATGTTTCAGGCTTCCCATTATTTTGCACAGGTGATTTGATCAGTTTCACTGCCTTAGTAATTACCACAGCTGTTTCATCTGAGGGAAATCCCGACAACATGACCTGTTGGGGTGCCGTGAGGTCTGGAGCTGAGAAACACTGTGATAAACATTTGATCAACCTGGCAGGAAGTTTGTGAATCCTGAACATAGCCATGAACCTCACTAAAGTCTAAATCTTGTTTTTTTTCCTAGCATTTTTCAAGTCAAATTTGCACATTTTTGTAAAAAGGACATGAACATTTGCACACTGCCTTGGTGCACATATGCCATTCAGTGGAAGAGGGTCTTTTGTTGTGGTTTAAGAGACAAGAATACAAATACACATTTTTTTTAAAATAATTCATCTGTTTGGAGTATTCCTTAAAGCTACACAAGTTAGGGAGCTGCATGATGTAAAAAGTGATTGGTTGGTTTACAAACTGTGCTCAGTAATCTGTCATTTAACTGTGGTAGCACTGCAACTGCTAAATGACAGGTTTGTGTCATGATTATATTTGGTTAATGACATTACCCATGATCCCCTGCCAGTTTGTTAAAAAAAAAAAAAAACATCAGTCAGCCAGAGCTCTGTCATTTGTGAAGGGAGTAGAGGCGGGACAATATTTTTGGGTTGTGGGTTGTCCTGGCACTGGGTCAACATCGTTGGATGGTGAATCATCTTGATTGAAAACATCACTGGGCAACCTAACTGAAATTGGGTTAACATTCAGAGACATTGTTTATTATTTTTTAAATGAAGGACTTTTTCATACTGGGGATGATTTTACATATTTTTTTAATGAAAAACTATGTACCATGTACTCTTTTTCCTAGGTAAATAACCTGGCAGATATCCAGAGGCCATTATTCTAAAGGTTGTATCCAGATTCTGTGAAGTCCCCCTCCCCCACAAACCCACATTTTTAGGCTCTTATCACGTATAAATTCGGGCTTTGCTTCCCCCCTTGCAAGGTACCCTTTCAGTTTTGAAGGCAAGTGGCCTGGTATAGTTTAGAAAGGGAGTGTGCGCACACACTAGCTTCCCTTTTGTGGCCATTCAGGCTGCATGCCTAGTTAAGGGTAGAGTTTGAATTTTTTTTCTCATTCTAATGTTTACTGTTTGAAAAAAGTTGGGGTTTCCCATAAACTTTAAATGCTCAGGTCAGAATTAGTGTGCAGATATGACTACTGCTGCTAAATGACAGATTCTTGCCTGGTTTGTTTATAAACCAGCCAGGGATCACGGGAGACCTAATTGACCCAATATGGCCACAACCCAGTTTGTTTACACATGTCAGTTGGTCATGGATCTGTCATTAAGTGGTGGGAGTGTCAGGTCAACATTGTCAGCTGACAAGTCATTGTGGTGATGATTTGTCATAATTAATCAACATTGCTGGATGGTGTAGTTGATATTGTTTATATTTGTAATAATGGACTTGTCACAGTATGAGTGTTTTAATTTACTTTTAACTTTTTGGGGAGAATGAGTAACAAGGAGCACTATGTTTTTATGTTTAATCCAAAGTTTATCCCTACTGGAGAGAGGCATCATAGATGAGAAATTAATAAAAGTTATTTATTTCATTAAGCAGCAATTTTTGTGAATTTCATTTTTAATGCCATATATAAGAAAGGTTCATCCTCTGTAGGTTTATATCTCTAAGTATATCTCTGCCAAAATGTTTTTTCTGTTTTTGATAGAGTAGGGAAGATTATCCTTCTCTCCTATTCATGCAATTTTTACAGTTGTCACGAACAAGTGAAATCTTCCAGTGGGGACAATGGTTCCAGTGACAAGAGGAGATGTCTATTCAACTTGAAGAGGTTTTAACTACCTCCTACTCTATTAAAAAGTTTTGGCTAACAATTTGCTTTAATTTTGGGGGTTTTGGGGGTAAATGCCAGGAAATAAACTATATCGCCCCGTACACACGATGGAAAATGTGTGATAGGACCTTGTTGTCGGAAATTCCGACCGTGTGTAGGCTCCATCACACATTTTCCATCGGATTTTCCAACACACAAAGATTGAGAGCAGGATATAAAATTTTCCGACAACAAAATCTGTTGTTGGAAATTCCGATCGTGTGTACACAAATCCGACGGACAAAGTGCCACGCATGCTCAGAATAAATAAAGAGATGAAAGCTATTGGCCACTGACCCATTTATAGTTCCGACGTACGTGTTTTACGTCACTGCGTTTAGAACAATCGGATTTTCCAACAACTTTGTGTGACCGTGTGTATGCAAGACAAGTTTGAGCCAACATCCGTCGGAAAAAATCCTAGGATTTTGTTGTCGGAATGTCCGAACAAAGTCCGCCCGTGTGTACGGAGCATATATGTGTCTTTTTTTTTGTATACAGTATATTCTTTAGTGAGTTTTATTTTAAAAAAATACGAAGAGAAAACAGAACGGCTAAGCTGATAAAAGAGACAAATACGTTATACTACATACCATGATATCTGAGTAAAAGATAAATCACAGTAGTCACTGGCATATTTATACATGCTCAAATAGAAGAGAATGTGGGGGTGGTAATACCTAATTAGATTTTGTGTCTTTAATATAACACAAACACAGTTTCATCAACCCCAAGGTTATCTTACCCCAACATACTATAATTTTTGAAAAACCTTGGAAAATTTCTCAAAAGCATGGCAAATCCCAACTTATTTTTAAAAGAAAGACAAACTGCTTTTGTGACCAGAAAACTATTGTGTACTCTTACCTGCTTTTGTAAAATGTTTTCTTGCCAGGTAATCATGCAATAATGTACAATCATTTTAATCTGTCTAAAAATGCATTAAATATTCTATACCTGTCTATAAAGGTATTTACAGATATATATCCTTTGGGTATGTACAACCATATCACTGTAACATGACAAACAAAATTCTTATCGGTGGGAGCAATATGAAAGAATAATAGGAATGTTATCAGAAAAGCTGCATTTTCCATCACTTATCCATTTTTTTCTATTGAAAGGAGTCCTATAAAGATTATTTTTTTGGAGCTGAGGAATGTTATCATCGTGTTCGAGTCTGTGATACATTTGGAATTTGCTCGCTTGTGCTTCTATATCCCTTTACAAGGTTAGGTCCATAAACATCTATGGAACATTTCCAACACTCAGTGATACAAGACCAAGCTTTTACATCCAAGAGACTTGCACCAGAATTTCACTGGCAGACTGAAGAACAAGAAGAAAAAAAACTGCTATTTTGCAATATGCTGTTTTCTGTAAAGTGTCATGTTATACACTGTATAGACTGATTTGAAAAGTCCACTCATGTAATGTAGCTAAATTTATCTAGATTCAAATAACTGGCAACCTGACGCAATAAAAAGATAACAAGAGAAGACTCTTACCTCCTATTTGTGCTTTGGACCAAATTACCAGCATATTAACTGTTGTCCTATCAATAATTATAAGATACAAAAATATTTTTTCATGCAACATATGCAATATCACAATCGCGGTCTCATTTTGCTTATGATACCAGAAGATATTTGGCTTGTATTTAAGCAAATGAAGGTGCCATTGCTGATGTTTTTGAAAGATTAATAGCTGTCTGACTGTCTTTGATATCATTAAATTTTCAGGCACTGGTCTGTTTAAGGGTTTGTTAAAATTCCAGTTTGGGAAAATGAAAAATGCAAGTCCTCAGCAATCCTTAAAAATAAAAAAGCAGCGCTTGCTGCATCATTCATCTTATCTCTGCTATTGTCCTTTAAAGACTCACCTACTGTCTGGCTGCCCCTTTTGTCATTTCTTGTGGGCATCATAGTTCCACCTCCCAAGCTGAATGTGCATTAGGGTTGATTCACTAATGCCAAAAAGACTAGTTTTCCCCGGTAAATGCGGTGAAATACTTCTGCTTTCCATCATCCAATTACAGTGGTGGCTGGTGATTTTTTTCGTTTGGGGGGCGGCAAACAGCCACCCCCGGTAAGTCGGCGGCAGTAATCCCCCCGGGATTACAGCCAGGACATTAAAGCTCCACACTTACCCCATCTAGGAAGTGGGCGGGCAGCATGTCCGGCGGATTTCTTCCTCCTTCTGTGGTGTGGATTACGACGCCTTCTGCCGTGCATCCCCCTCCTTCTCCTCCTAGGTGTCCAATAGGATTGCCTGACCTTTCAGCCAATCAGGAAACAGGTATCAGATTTCTTCCTCCTTCTGTGGTGTGAATCACGATGCCTTCTGCCGTGCATCCCCCTCCTCCTCCTCCTAGGTGTCCAATAGGATTGCCTGACCTTTCAGCCAATCAGGAAACAGGTATCAGACCCACACTTCCTGATTGGTGGAGAGGCGATTTAGTGTTAAAAAAGTGAATATTCATTTTGGTGGGCTCGGAGCACAATTCTCTGTGCTCCAAGTCCACTCTATTTTGAAGCATATTAGAGCCTATGGCTCTAATCAAGTGCTTCAAAAAATCACCCCTGCCACTTCATGCGTCTAGCGTCCTGAAAGGGACCAGAAGCATGAATAGGGGGTGGCCACGGCGGCTATGCTATGCATGACTCTATCCAGTAACCATATAGGGGGTGGCATGGACAGAGGGGGCGGTGCCCATGCACCCTAGTGGATGGGCCGTCCCTGTCCAGTTATGTGTAAGCAAAAATACTGTTTTTTTTTTAAATGCCCTTGCACCTGATAAGGTATTTATCTATAAAGTGAAGCTTTGCCATAGTCACTAAGCTCTGAGAAAAATAAGTGCAAATGTATTTGCAAAGTGCACTATCTATTTGCCTTTGGTAAATCAACCCCATTATGTGACACTCATTTTTGCAGCATTTAGAATCCATCCACTGATTAGGGTGTCCGTCCTAATCAAACAACCCCACTTATTTTCATTTATTTATTGCAATATTCCCTTGGGGGTTCGGACCTCACTTTCTTCATGGCCCAAAAGCCAGCAGAGCATAGGTCAGATGTGCTCCCTATCAGCAGAGGAACCAGGCAGGGGTGCCCATTATCCCCTCTTCATTTTGCCCCTGCTGTTGGACCTTTAGCCCAGCTGTTCTGCTCAGACCCCAAAATAAAAGGAGTGGAGTTGGGAGGACAGCACCACAAATGCTGTTTATTTGCAGATGGCATACTCCTCTTTATGAATTCACTTCTCATTTCCATGCCAAACCTCCTCTGCACACTGGAGAGCTTTGTCCACAGGTAAGGCCTCAAAAATCTCCATCCCTTAATATTCCTTTGTCACCCTCTATTTTCTCACAATTGTTATCAGCATTCCCATTTTCTTGGGCACCCCAATGTCTTCCCTTGGGATAAAGCTACCAAATAGAGAGGAAGCCCTTTTTAAATTAAACCACCCATCCATGCTGTCTAATCTTTCCTCCCTCCTCTCCCACTGGTCCTCTCTGCCAATATTTTGGCTGAGAAGAATAACCACTGTCAAAATGAAAATATTACCCAAAATACTCTACCTATTCCAGGTAATACCTCCCGCTGTCCTGACTTAATATCTCTGTATTCTTCAACACAGGATTACCACCTTTGTATGGGGCATTTTAAGGTCTCGACTCTCCTGCCGTATGCTGGAACTTCTAAAAATCAGAGGTGTTCTGGGTCCCCCTAATTTTGCAAAATACTATTATGCAACTCAAATAGTCCAGCTCACGAAATATCATTCAGTACATGAAACCCCACTCTGGGTACCCATTGAGGCTTTTAAGCATGATTCACTTTTGGTAGTAAACTTGTTATAGTTAAATTGATTGGCAACATATTGCAAGCCCAATAGTAAAACATTCCCTTACCCTCTGGGACTAACTCACGGTTCTTTATGGCTTCCTATTGCAACACATACTCTTGCTGTCCTATCTCAAAAACCCATCTTTTTATCTGGCCCTCGCTGCCCCATCCTCTTTTCAATCCTGGGTAGCCATGAAGTTGAGCAAACTCTGTAGTATGATCACCACTGCAGCTTTCAAAACTTTCCCAGCTCTCCAAGAATTTCATGGCTTACCAAATTCTGAAATCTTTCATTACCTACACCTCAAACACTTTTATGCCCCACTTTGTAGAACAGCCCAGGCCCTTGATGCCATGATCCAATTTGAATGCTTTTGTAAGCAAGACTCTCCTACTCTAGAGCAGGGGTCTTCAAACTATGGCCCTCCAGTTGTTCAGGAACTACAATTCCCATCACAATTAGTCATGTCTGTGAATGTCAGATTTTTACAATGCCTCATGGGATGTGTAGTTCTGCAATAGCTGGAGGGCCGTAGTTTGAAGATCCCTGTTCTAGGGCTAATCTTCAAACTCTATTTACAAATGCTAGATAAGCCTGGTTGTAATACCCCAGAATATACAAGTAAATGGGAAGCTCTAACATCAGGCGATTGAAATGCAGTTTGGGCTAACCCTAAATCTTCTAAACAAAATGTCACTGCCCTGGAGGTGAAGTTTTAAAGTTATGACCCGATGGAACCTGATCCCTGACAGAGTTACCAGGAGCTGAGGAGCAGGCACTTACCTATATGTATAGTCAATCTGCCCCAAGGCATGTTTGTTTTGGGTGGATGTTTTCCAGGTTCTCTCTACTGAACTATCAACCAGAGGATACCATGTAGACATGTAGACCCAATTTAAATTATTACTGTAAGTGACTATGGCTGCCAAACAAACCATAGCGAATGCATGGAAATCTTCCTCATCTTACCTTGCTGAGAATAAAAAATATGGTGATACAAGCAATGGTACATGCTAAGTTCATTGCAGTGTTACCAAACAGAATCACGAAATACTCAAAGATCTGGCAGTAATGAGTATACCACTACCGCCCTCAACATTTTGATGCTATGCTATTGCTCCCAAGCTGATGTGCTTTTGTTTTCAATGCCATATAATCCTCTTTGTACTATCACCCGGAGGACCCCCGGGCCCCGACCCCTTCTCCTTTTGCCTCTCTTTTACCTCCTCTTTTCCCCCCTCTCCCTCTCTTCCATCCCTCTTCATCACAAAACTGTGGAACTGGTTTCTCAGCTAGCCACTTAACAACCCTACTGGCACTTGGCTATGTCTGATCGCCTATTAATACCCTCTGCCTTTGGTTATATCATTATGCACATAAGTGGGTTCTTTCTGAAGCCTTGTTTATGTTTGTTAATGTTAACCGGAGTCCACTGCTGTTAGCTGACTATTTTTTCAGCTCGTTGTTACCTCATCTGTTTTGATATAAGCTATATAACTGGTCTTGTTAGCCAAATTTAAGCTATCGCACCTGTAACCCATGTGCCTTACAACCACCGTAAACGAATAAAACAATAAACATATTCAGCAAGAAATTGCTAATGAAATCTATTTCCCAGAGACAATTGCTGCACTTACCTTTCTGAGAGGATGCAAACGCATGTATGCCCTGGAGTGCAGCATAGCAGAACAAAAACTTTCACAGCCCTTGGTGACAAGATTGATAGGGATGACAAAATGAGATAGTAGAGAATTAACTTTATTTTCTTCATGAATCAATGAAGAGATAGGCCAGGTAATAGAGTTTATGTAAATGAAGAAGAAAGGGCGGCACATCCAGAAATTAAGAAAATGCTGTGTATTGTAGAGTCAAAAAGTTTAAAAACATGACACACAAATGATCCAAAGTGCTCAGCAGATGCATTTCACACAAACGTGCTTAATCATTGCTGACTAACCCCAGGTGTTCATGCTCATTTATAGACCAGCATGTGTGGGTGAAACCAATCAAAATTGGACTGGGTAAATCAATCACCCGTCATGAACGGAAGCCTCCATACCCAGTCAAAAAATTATGTAATGAATGAGACACACACACCTTTACAAACTACACATATATCCATACATAAAACACATGTTTCAAAGTATCAAAACTATGTCAAAGAAAAACTAAAGATATATCAAATGTAAAAGAAAAAAGCATATACTTTCAGAAAAGACACAAAAACAAACAAGCAGATAAAACTAAGAGAACCGCAACAAGAGGAATCTTATAAAGAAAAATATCTCCCCATATGGACTAATATTATTGAGTACAGGCAATATATATGAATAATCAAAATCCATATATGTATACATGCATAAAAATAGGGGAATACAGGCACAAATATAGCTCTTTTCATAAGCATATGTGTCAGGTGAAAGCTGCCGACACACATGTAAGTGAATGTATATCAATGAATGTATCAATATCAATATAAATATATGTGTATCAAGGTATTAAGGTATTAAAGGGCCATAAAATTCTCATTGAATAAAATGTCAACTGACCCTGAAACACTTACTCAAAGAATCTGAGACAGGGATAAAGAATAAAGCAAAATATGAAACAAAATATAAAACAAAATACATAAAGGGGGTATATAATGTATTAAACTAGAATCACTCAAAATAGTGCGAAACATCCAATTCATATTTTAATCCAGATGGAATACGAGTACTTAAATAAAAAATCCAATAAACCTCCCTCTTACATAAAAGTCAAAATAAGTCTCCACCTCTGGCTAAAAGTTTGATGACTCAGCTGGAAAATAACATTATTTTGGGAAAGAAAGAAAAAATTATATGCGATGTGACAAGTGTGATTATGAAACTGACAATGTCTATACTTGGAAAAGTAACCGACCATGGAATCAGGGCCAATGCTTTGCAAAAATAGGGTCAGTTTTTCAGACACAGAAGCTGAATATTTTAATAACACTATGGCGATTACCGAATCAGATAATTCAGTGGAACAGGTTAAACGTCAGGAAGATGGACAAGGTACGAGTACTCCCGCCCCTCCAAAAAATGGGAAACACAAGGCCAAGTGGAAATGGGGCCACAAGAGGGGAGGAAAAAGACCAGGAGAGGAGGTATGAACAGAAGGAGGAGGGAGATCCTATTCCCTCAGACCCCAGACACGGAAGAACTGATTAATGTTATAAATGTGTCACGACGGGTCTTGACTCCTCCAGAAACATCACTCCTGTCTAAAGGTTTGAACTTTTGTCCATCACAGCATTTTGATATTTTTGGGACACTGTTAGATATCCATAGGTTTATAAGAAATATCACCATCAGAAAACATTACTTGTCTTCAGAGGTAGACATAAACAACATTTTCTTGATTTGTGGATGTGCCACCCTTTCTTCTTTGCTTACATGGACTTCCTAGGTTGCAGACCTTGGTAGCACTTTGCTATGGCAGCACCTTTCTGTAGCAGCACTTTGAGATTCTGCAGACAGCCTGGGAGTGGTGTGTACCCAGCTTCTCTTTTCCAGGTAATTTGCTTAGACACTATAACATCGGTCGTAGCAATTGTCTCTGCTGAGCATGGCTTTCCTTCCATTGTCCCTTCACCACATTTTCTAGTTCGGAAAATTTTTCGTGTTAGATAACACTTAACTCTTGCATCTCTGAGATTTTCTGCCTGAAAGGAGCCACCACATTTGCTATAGTGGCCTTCATTTTTAGGCCAGATTATTTTGTTGCAGTCAGGGGTCAGGGTCAGTGACCAGTGGCTATAGCAGTAGGGGGGATCTCACCGAACAGCAGGATAAGTAAACAAGCAAGTTCAGATCAGAGTCCTGATATACAGAACCTCACTTTTTGGATAAAAGGGGAGCAGATAATAAAATACAGGTCAGGCATTTTCTCTCCTTCCCCTTATATATTTTCAGTTCAAAGTATCTATAAAAGCAGCAAAGTGAAAAAAATTAAACTTTTTTTTCTGACCTGACTGTAGTCATTTTATTGTATCTTTTATATTAAAAAAGTTAATTTTCACATATTTGCAGAGTGTAGGATTAAAAGTAAAAAATAACAGTGTTTAAAAAATTCCATCTACCTGTATACTCTAATGTTATACTGACACAACCTATTAAAAACTCGAGTTAATATTATTTATTTTAATATTACATTAGTTATAGGATCCAATTCTTTAAAGCATAAATGTCAGGGCTGGGCTCAGCTTTTCCTTCTCTGAGCTGGCTGCTCAGCTGTCGGCTAATTGCCAGCTCCTATCTCTCCACAGTGACTCACCTGTTGATGATATTCTGCTCGTCAGTCCTGCCTACTTAAGCCGTCCAGCCCAGATGATCTCTGCCTTCGCCTTGGTCAGATCTCTAAAGACGCTCTCCTGTGTTTCTGTTAAAGACTTGCTTGGCTGACATTCCTTCTGGCTCCAGATCCTGATTGCTGTTATACTACGCTCATCTCTGGCTCCCTGACATTTTGGCTTGTCTGACTATCCGTTCTGGTACCTGAACTCTGGCTATGTTTTTGTCAGGGCTGGGCCCAGTCCTTCCTTCTCTGAGCTGGCCGCTCAGCTGTCAGCTAATTGCCAGGTCCTATCTCTCCACAGTGACTCACCTGTTGATGATCCTGCTCGTTGGTCCTGTCTACTTAAGCCATCCAGTCCAGATGATCTCTGCCTTTGCCTTAGTCACATCTCTAGAGACGCTCTCTTGTGTTCCTGTTAAAGACTTGCTTGTCTGACATTCCTTCTGGCTCCAGATCCTGCTTGCAGTTCTACTACACTGTTCTCTGGCTCCCTGACGTTTTGGCTTGTCTGGCTATCCATTCCGGTTCCTGAACTCTGGCTATGTTTTGACTATGTTTACTCTGTTTACCTTTTTTTATTATTAAACAAGTGTGATTTAATTGTACTTCTGTCTCAGTCTAGTTCATGGTTTCTGACAGTAGACGAAGGCCATAAATTCAGAAGATGCAGTAAGTCCTCTTGTTTGTAATATTTTTTTCAGATTGGATGAGCAGGATCGCTGCGTGGATCAGTTTGCCATGGCGTTACAAACGCTCCTGAGTCTCACGGCTCACCTGGAATCTCGCACTGTGGCTGCTCCAGTACAACATGTGTTGCAGGCCATCCCTGCTGCAACTCCAGTCTCTGTGTAGGCACCCGCCTTGAGTATTACCTCTATAAGTGGTATGTCTGGTTCCGCTCTGCTTCCCCAGTGATTTGGGGGTGATCTAGTCCAATGTAGAGGGTTGCTAAATCAGGTTGAGATACTGCCCCAGACGTTTCCCACGGACAGAAGCAAAGTAGGTTTTCTGATATCTTTGCTTTCTGAGAGAGCCTTGGCTCTGGGAGATGCAAAACCTGTTGTCTTGAGTTACCCTGAGTTTGTGGCTTCTTTTAAAAGGGTATTTGACATTCCCGCATTCTCCGCTTCTGCTGCCAAGTGCCTCATGTCCATCAAATAAGGTATGAGAACTGTTGCCGATTACACCATTGAATTCTGTACTCTGGCAGCAGAGGTTGCTTGGAACAATGAGGCCCTCATGGCTGATTTTTCTCATGGTCTCTCGGATACCATCAAGGATGAGATAGCAGCCTGAGATATACACACTAAACTGGAGAAGTTGATCACGTTTGCCATCCTCATTGACTCCAGACTCAGAAAAAGACTCTTTTTTAAGGAGCGCTTGTGGAAGCCTCCTGTACATTTGTCTCCAAGCTTTGCAGTCCCACCCTTGCCTCTGTCATCTCCAATGCCTCCTGGTACCGAGTCGGTCAGTGAAGTTGAACCCATGCACTTGGGTTTCACGCATCTCTTTGCAGATGAGAGAACCTTTAGGAGGAGGGAGAGATTGTGCCTTTATTGTGGCCAGGCAGGTCACTTTTTGACTTGTCCTACTCGTCCAGGGAATGTCCAAACCTTGAGGTCCTGTCACTGACAGACCTTAGGTGGCATTGTTTTATCCCCAGTTATCCATAAGGATAAGCTCCTGGATTCGGTTACTCTTTCTTGGGCTGAGTCGTGCATCGAGATGTAGGATCTAATCGAATCTGGGGCTGCAGGCCTGTTCATTGATGCTGCCTTTGTATTGAAGCACCAGATTCCGCTGCAGCTGCGGGACACTCCACTTGCCATTGAGGCTCTTGATGGGAGACCTCTACAGCCTGTCCATGTGACTCATGAGACTGTTCCATTGTCCATGGCCATAGGGGCTCTTCACCACGAGATAATCCAATTCCAAGTTATTTCCTCACCTAAGTTTATGCTGGTTATTGGTTATCCTTGGTTACAGAGGCACAACCCCTCTTTTGATTGGCTCCGTACTGAGGTTTTCTCCTGGTCACCACCATGCAGTAAGACATGCTTCCAGAAGGTAGCCAAGGTCCTGTGCACCTTTTCACTCTCCTCCATGTCGGAGGAGTACCGCGATTTTAGCAATGTCCTTGACAAAGGCCAAGCAGGTAGTTTGCCTCCACTCCCATCGTATGATTGACCTTCAACCTTGTGCCATACCCACTTGTGGCCGGGTTTACCCTTTGACGGTCTTGGAGGATAAGGCCATGGAGGAGTATGTTGCAGACGCACTTTCTCGAGGTTTCATCCGCAAATCCTCATCTCCTGCTGGTGCTGGGTTCTTCTTTGTGAAGAAGAAGAGTGGTGAACTGAGACCTTGTATTGATTATAGGGGTCCCAATCGTTTCACGATTAAGAATGCCTATCCGATTCCATTGATTACGGAGTTATTTGACCTCCTCAAAGGAGCAACAGTTTTCACAGAGCTTGATTTGAGAGAGGCATACAATCTCGTGAGGATTAAGGAGGGCGACGAGTGGAACAGGCCATTATGAGTACCTCATAATGCCTTTTGGCCTTTGTAACTCCCCGGCATTTTTCCAGTAATTTATTAACAATGTCCTCCAAGATTTGTTGCAGTTATGTGTGGTGGTTTATCTTGACTATATCCTCATATTTTCCAAGTCCCTGGAGAGCCACCACACAGATGTCTGTCGTGTGCTTCAGAAACTAAGAGAGAACAATTTCTATTGTAAATTGTGTAAATTGGAGAAGTGCAAATTCCATTGTGTTATGTTATTGGGTTATGTTATTTCCACTGCTGGTTTTTCAATGGACCCAGAGAAACTTTCAGCATTCCAACAGTGGCCCTGACCCGTCGGTTTATGTCCTCTGCAGAATTTTCTTGGCTTTGCCAACTATTATCAGAAGTTTATTCATAACTTCTCGTCTCTGGTCAAGCCCCTGACTGATATGACCAGAGAGAACGGTAACCCACAGAGTTGGTCTCCGGAGTCCATTAAGACCTTTGAGAGTCTCAAAGCTGCATTTGTTGCTGCTCCTGTTTTGGCACATCATGCTCCTACGTTACCTTTTATCCTTGACGTTGATGCTTCTGAGACTGGAGTTGGTGCCCTTCTGTCTCAATGTCCTACCTCTGAGAGCGCTATGCATCCTTGTGGCTACTTTTCCAAGAAATTGTCACCTGCGGAGTGCAATTATGAGATTGGTGCCAGAGAGCTGTTAGCGATCATTTTAGCCCTGAAAGAATTGAGATATCTCCTCGAAGGTACCGTTGTGCCGGTTCTCATTCTCACTGACCATAAGAATTTCACATTCTTGTCTGAGGTTAAACACCTCTCTCCCAGAAGAACGCAATGGGCTCTTTTCTTGTCAAGTTTCAATTACATTGTCTCATTCTTAACGGTACTAACAATGTAAGGGCTGACGCTTTGTCACAACAATTTTCCTCCACTTCCAAGATGGAGTTGGTTCCGGTTCCTGTGATTCCTCCTGATCTTATTCTGGTTATGGTTCGCACCAGTCTCACTTCTCCTTTGGGTGACAAAATTCTTCCTGCTCAGGTCCATGCTACCTCTTAAGAAACCTTGTAACCGCTGCTTTGTCCCAGAGAGTGTCCATACTGCTGTGCTCCAGACTTACCATTCTCCCAAGGCTGCTGGCCACCCTGGGAAGAACCAACTCTTTTGGGCCATTTCCCAATGATTCTGGTGGGCTAGTCTACGTGCTGATGTAAACGCCTTTGTGGCTACCTTTTCCGTGTGTGCTTAGAGTAAGACTCCACGACACCTTCCAGTGGGTCTCCTACAACCCATACACAATGGAGAGAGGCCCTGGACCCACCTATCTATGGATTTCATTGTGGAGTTACCCAACTCCCAGGGCAACACAGTTATCCTTATGGTGGTTGACTGGTTCTCAAAAATGTCTCATTGTATTCCGCTTAAGAAGTTGCCCACTTCTAAGGAACTGGCTTCCATTTTTACTTGGGAGATCTTTTGCTTACATGGGCTACCGAAGGTTATTGTCTCGGACAGGGGTAGTCAGTTTGTGTTCCGGTTCTGGCAAGCCTTTTATGCACAGTTGGGAATTCAGCTTGCTTTCTCCTCTGCGTATCACCCGCAGTATAATGGGGCTGCAGAACGAGCCAATCAGTCCTTGGAGTAATTCCTATGTTGCTATATTTCTGACCATCATAACAACTGGTCAGGCCTCTTACCGTGGGCAGAGTTTTCTCATAATAGTGCCTTGAATTCTGCTTCCTGATTGTCTCCGTTTATGGCAAACTATGGTTTCCAACCCTCCATGTTGCCTGACTATTTTGTTCCGCAGAGTATTCCTGCATTAGAGGAGCATCTCTGTGGTCTTCGTTCCACTTGGGCACAAGTCCAGGAGGCTTTGTGATAGTGATAGGTACAGACTCCATGCTGAACCCAGACGCCTGCCTGCACCTTCCTACCAGGTTGGGGACAGCGTTCCCTCTCTGAAGTTCGCACCTCAGTTTACAGGGCCTTTCCGTATTCTTCGCAGTATTAACCCAGTGGTTTACGCATTAGACCTTCCTTCTAATATGCGTATCTCAAGTGTATTTCATGTCTCCTTATTAAAACCTTTGGTCTGCAACCGCATTACCACCTCAGGGCCACGTCCTCCCCCTGTTCCGGTTGAGAACCATGAGGAGTATGAAGTACAGTCCATTGTTGACTCCCCTAGGTTCCATGGACACATACAATACCTGGTACATTGGAAAGGGTGCAGTCCGGAGGAACGCTCTTGGGTACCATCCTCGGATGTACATGCCCCTGTCCTCCTCTGTGTTTTCCATAGACGTTTTCCCCTCAAGCCTGGTGGTCCTCCGAGGGGTAGGGGTCGTTAAGGAGGGGGTAATGTCAAGGGTGGGCCCAGCTCTTCCTTCTCTGAGCTGGCTGCTCAGCTGTCGGCTAATTGCCAGGTCCTATCTCTCAACAGTGACTCACCTGTTGATGATCCTGCTCGTCGATCCTGCCTACTTAAGCCGTCCAGTCCAGATGATCTCTGCCTTCGCCTTGGTCACATCTCTAGAGACGCTTTCCTGTGTTCCTGTTAAAGACTTGCTTGTCTGACATTCCTTCTGGCTCGAGATCCTGCTTGTTGTTCTACTATGCTGTTCTTTGGCTCCCTGACATTTTGGCTTGTCTAACTATCCGTTCTGGTTCCTGAACTCTGGCTATGTTTTGACTATGTTTACTTTGTTTACCTTTTTTTATTATTATTAAACAAGTGTGATTTAACTGTCTCAGTCTGATTCATGGTTTCTGACAGTTTTGACTACATTTACTCTGTTTACCTTTTTTTATTATTATTAAACAAGTGAGATTTAACTGTACTTCTGTCTCAGTCTGATTCATGGTTTCTGACAATAATATCCATCTATTGATCATTTCATATTAATAATTGTTAACCTTAAAATACTTAACGTTTCTAAAGTTTAATCTTCAAGACGGCATTTGGCTTAAGTATTCTTTTCCAACTCTGTATGTATAGCATGATCCCCCTTGACACAAAAACCACAAGTTCACATTTTCTTGACAGTGGCTTTGATAATCGCTGATAACGTTCACTAGCTTGCTGAGCACAGATCCCAGAGGATTAGGCATAGTCAGTCAACAGACTGTGTTTGTCTAGTTTGACTTTGCTGATCCTAACAAGAATTAATTCCTTTTCACCCACGTGAATGCATAATAAGTCCTGTACTACCTAGAAATATAAAAAGATTCTGAGTCCCAGTTATTTAAAGGCTTGAATTTTAGTGGAATATGTGTGGATTTTTTCAGCAATGTGTTATAACAGCGGTCCCCAACCTTTTTGGCACTGGGGACCGGCTGCATGGAAGAGATTTGTGCCAAGGACTGGGGTGGGGGGGATGCGGGTTAAATGATTTTTGTGGGCAATGGCTGGTGTTAGCGCTTCAATCATCACGGCACCATGCTTGATATGGTGTCAGGATGATTGAAGCGCATTATTTCTATTATTACACTGTAGTAATAAATTAAATAGTTCAATTCACCATAATGCAGAATCAGTGGGAGCCCTGAGTCTGTCACTTTCCTGTCACCAGATGCAGAATGTCACTTGCCATTAGGGATGAGCCGAACACCCCCCAGTTCGGTTCGCACCAGAACATACCGAACAGGCAAAAAGTTTGGAAGAACACACAAACACCATTAAAGTCTATGGGACACGAACATGAAAAATTAAAAGTGCTCATTTTAAAGGCTTATATGCAAGTTATTGTCATAAAAAGTGTTTGGGGACCCGGGTCCTGCCCCAGGGTACATGTATCAATGCAACATTTAAAAAAAAAAACAGACTTTTTTTGGGAGCAGTGATTTTTTTAATGCTTAAAGTGAAACAATAAAAATGAAATATTCCTTTAAATAGCGTGTCTGGGGGGTGTCTATAGTATGCCTGTAAAGTGGCACATTTTTCCCTTGTTTAGAACAGTACCACAGCAAAATGACATTTCTAAAGGAAAAATTGTCATTTAAAACTGATTGCGGTTGTAATGAATTGTCGGGTCTCGGCAATATAGATAAAACTCACTGGAAAAAATGCCCCCCCCCAATTTATTGCCAGGTCCTTTGTGTCTGTTATGAATATTAAGGGGAACCCCGAACCAAAATTAAGAAAAAAAAATTTGCATAGGGGTCCCCCTAAAATCCACACCAGGACCTTCAGGTCTGATATGGAAATTAAGGAGATCCTTGCACCAAATTTAAAAATAAATGGTGTAGGGGTCCCCCCCAATGCCATGGATTTTAAAGGGAACCCTGTGACAAAATTAAAAAAAAATGGTTTAGAGACCCCCAAAATCCATACCAGACCCTTATCTGAGCACACAACCTGGCAGGCCACAGGAAAAGAGGGGGGACGAGAGAGCGGCCCCCCTCCTGAACCATACCAGGCCACATGCCCTCAAAATGGGAAGGGTGCTTTGGAGTAGCCCCCCAAAGCACCTTGTCCCCACAACCCTTGCCTGTTGGTTGTGGGGGTATGCGGGCAGGGGGCTTATCAGAATCTGGAAGCCCCTTTAGCAAGGTGACCCCCAGATCCCGCCCCTCCTCTATGTGAGTTGGTAACGGGGTACATTGTACCCCTACCATTTCACAAAAAAAGTGTTAAAAATGGTAAAAAAGAAAAGAGACAGCTTAGGACAAGCCCTTTATTTTAAAAAAATGTCCAGCGATGTAAATTAACGCTGACCAATGGACCGAAAAAGAAAAAAAAACGCCGAAATTGTTCCGCCTCCATGGGAGGCTCCCGCCGACTGACGCTTCTTATACAGCTGACAGTTTTTATATAGCTGAGGATGGGGCCACCCGGTGATGTAAATGGGCGACCCCGTCCTCCTCTGATGCCATGGGGAAGCCACGGAGGAAGCCATGATTTTTCATGTTAGTGTCCCATAGACTTTAACGATGTTCCGGCGGCTTTCGAATTTGTCACCAGATTTGTAATGTCATCTGCCACTTTGCCTGTCACCAGATGTGGAATGTCACTTGCCACATCACCTGCCACATTGCCTGTCACCAGATGCTGAATGTCACTTGCCACGTCACCTGCCACGCTGCCTGCCACAAGATGTGGATTGTCACTTGCCACGTCACCTGCCACACTGCCTGTCACCAGATGCAGAATGTCACTTGCCACATTGCCACATTGCCTGTCACCAGATGTGGAATGTTACTTGCCACCCTGCCTGCCACCATTGCAGTGGTGGCAGGCAGGGTGGCAAGTAACATTCCACATTTAGCACAGAGGCAGGCCAGTGCAGTGGTGGAATCCGAATGAAGGCAGAAGAGCTGTGATGCAGGGCAAACAGTGAGAGCTGATGTCATCTCTCTGCTCCCCACTGCACCTCTGACATTGAGGCTGACAGAACACCGGCTGTGAGAGCAGAAGAGCAGTGATGTGGGGGCAGAGAGAGATGATGTCATCTCTGCTTGCCCACCCACTCACTTCTTCCATCCACCTGGCTCTCATATGCCAGTTGCTCGGCTGTCTAATACCGCTCGCCAAAGTCTCTTATGCTGGCTCTTTCATGCCAGCCACTCGCACCTGCGGCCCGGCTGCAGAAAGGCCACGGCCTGGTAGTGGGCCGCGGCCCGGGGGTTGACAACCCCTGTGTTATGATTAATAAATCATCATTCTTTTTATGAATTATTTATGGCCATTACTTATACACACTTTTGTAGCGCGGATAGCAAAATCCCTTCTCTTGGAGGGGCAAATGTCTGAATGAAAATGAGAGTTGGCAAGATATTTTTCCATCGTCACATGTGCTGTTATGCCAGAGGTTCCTGACACATTTTAATTTACCACTTTTCTGGTACTCATAGTATGTGTATAGTGAAGACCTTGTTAGTTATCTCCTACTTGTATACTGATAGTGACTGTTTCAGATGGCCTTCATGGGAAATGCTACAAAGTCTGATAATGATAAATAATGCTGTTTTTGTGTTAGGATCCAAACATGAATGATGATTAACTTTTGATTGCCAATAAGAAAACAATTAAAAGAAAAAGATTACAATATATAAATGTATTTATTCAGACAGTGTATAGAGCTCTGATGATGTGCAATATGCAAAAATTGATAGTAACCACTTGCAAATAAAAGAAAAGGTCAATTTGCCACACTTCATTTCAAATCTTTGAGGCAATTCAAACAGTGTAGTGTAGATGGATGCTCAGCTATGGTTGTTTTCACTGGTGTTGAACTTTTATCAGTCAAATTAAGTGCAATGGTGGTTACTATACTGTACCATATTATCATAATCTACATCACAGATAGCGCATTTGCTAAATGTAATTTTGTAACTAATGTTACTACTTATATTTAGTTCTCACACTGCAGTGTAGTAGCATAGCTACAAACCCATGTGTCCAATGGCATGTTTTGGACATCCCCTTTCTTATTACAGATTTTATGGACACATCCAGTTTCATTACATTAAGTGCATTAGTACATTACATTTAGTACAGAGCAGAGCATAAGTTCAGCCTTCAGTCCCTTACGTAAGTTTATCCGAACACCAAACCTTTAGGGACATGGAAGCAGGTGCTATTTGCACCTGCTGTGACCCTACCAACCACTGATGTCACACAGCCCATTCACTTATATGGCCAGGAATCCCCGGCCATGTAAGCAAATGGGGAGGGAATGGAGTGGGTTACATCCTTGCCTAAAAATGGCCACATGACCATATTGAGGCAATGATGACACCAATATCACAGCTGTCAATTGCTTTCACCCGCTGCATCCTTACCAACCATTGATATCACTCAGTCCCTTCACTTAAATGGCCAGAAATCACTGGCCACATAAGCAAATGAATGAGGATTGGGGCATTATATCATTGCCCAAATATAGTCACATGGGCCTATTGGGCAATAATGTCACCACTATCCATGCCCCTTCCTTTATATAGTACATAAATGATGTCAGCTCTGGGAGCTGTCAGTTGGCTTTTTGTGTGGCGGGTCTTCAGGTTTTTATTTTCTGTAAATCAGTAAAGGCAGTGAGCATCATAATTGAAATTGGATTTACAAGAAGGGACTTTTTGAGGATTTTTATTTTTAAAATTTTTAATAAAGGTTTTGTCACATGTCTTGGTGTCTTTATTTTTTGGTGACTTTATTTTTTTGGGGAATGAGTGGGGCTACTATGTATCCCATACTCATTCACATGGGGGGGATATTTGGGACCCCCTTTTTGTTAAAGGGGGCTTTTAGATTTCAAAAAGCCCCCCTGAGTGTATGTGGCTTTGGATAGTTCAGGAGTGGGGGGCCGCATGCTCATACTTCCACTTTCCTTTTTTTTTTTTTCTAGCTGTAGGATGTTCTACAGCAAAAATGAAGTTTGCAAAGAAAAAAATGACATATTTTAAATTGCTGGCAAATAAAACTTCACTGCTGACTTCCTAAAAAAAAAAAAAAAACCCTCCAAAGTTTCCCCACGATACATAACAGAACCTTATAAGTCATTTCAGTTCAGAATATTATGAATTTATTTATATATTATAAACATGGAAAATAATATATAGTTATGCTAAAAAGTCTGCATACCCTGGCAGAAATTGTGAAATTTGGGCATAAATATTGAAAATATGACTGTTCATACCAAAAAAAAAAAAACTCTTTTATTTAAGGATAGTGATCATATGAAGCCATTTGTTATCACATAGTTGTTTGGCTCTTTTTTAAATCATAATGATAAGAGAAATCACCCAAATGCCCCTGAAAAGCTTGGAAAATGTTGTACATACAGTATAGTCAGATTATATTTTTCATTTGTCTTTCCTGCTTCACTATGATAATTTACATAATGATACCTTCTCACATTAAAGTCTTCAAGTCTTCCTAAATGTTTTTCTTAGTGTGTATGCAAATGAATATACTGTACAGTATGCCCACAGGAAGGCTTCTCTGACTCATTAAATTCTAATTCATCGAGCTGCTTTGATGTCAGTGTACTATTCCTAGCATAAATAATACACATAAAAACAGAAGGTAGCCAAGTACTCACTGATTAAAAAGTGTAGTTCTGACCTCATCTCTATTAGGTCTGTTTGAGATTATGTTAAGATTATGTGTGGGTTGAAATGTGCTCTTTTAACCTGGTGTCAAGGCCACTTCAGTTAAGCTAAAAGTGTGAAATAAACTATGGTATATATATATATATATATATATATGGGAGGAATCCGGGGGACTCATCTGTGGTCTTTGTCGGTTCCTGTGCATGATTCGTTACGTCACTAGGCCCGAATCTTCCAATTAATTCGGTGTTCGGGAGTTGCGTGTCTGAATTTCCAGAGGCTTTCGGTTCTCCGTTGGTGGATTGTGCCTTGCTCAATTTTCGCAGGTAGGACTAGTATATCATTTCTTCATTTCACGCATCGTTGTTTGCCAGATACCCCATGTCATCGAAACCCCGCTACAGAACTTACGAGTCATTCGTTAAAATCTCCGTATGCAGTCTTATTTTTAGCTTTGTGCAAACCACGAACGTATTGCTCAGTCCGTGAGCACAAACACCGAGCCGTTTTTCTTCGGTTTCATTTGTACATTCCCATACCTCGTTGTCAGTTATTTTACTTGCAGGTCCCTCCGGTCCAAATCTAGTCGCATCAGCGACTCACCGGTTCATCCTGGCTAGTTTTTGCCATCTGGTTTTCATGCCAAACTCCACAGTCCGCTTCGTTGTCAGTCGTAAATTGCGGCACATTGATCCGTGCCTCTATCATGGCAAGTCATTTAATTTGTTAAATTTCGCATACCCTTCACTCTGATTCGAATCCAGTCGCATTTGCGATGCACCGATTCGTACCAGTTCGTTCTAGTAATTTCATCTCATTTCATTCCATGCTCCACAGTCCGGTTCATTGTCAGTCGCAATCGCGGCACACCGATTTGTGCCACTGTCATGTCAAATCATTTTATTTGTTACATTTCATGTACTCTTCACTCCGATTTGAATCCAGTCGCATCGGCGATGCATCAATTTGTACCAGTTCGTTCTAGTCATTTCATCTCATTTCATTCCATGCTCCACAGTCCGGTTCGTTGTCAGTCGCAATCGCGACACGCCGATTCATGCCACTGTCATGGCAAAAATTTCATTTGTTACATTTCGCGTACCCTTCACTCCGATTCTAAACCAGTCGCATCTGCGACGCACCAATTCGTACCAGTTGGTTCTAGTCATTTCATCTCATTTCATTCTATGCTCCACAGTTCGGTTCATTATCAGTCGCAACCGCGGCACACCGATCCGTGCCACTGTCATGGCAAACATTCATTCGTTCATTTCACATACCCTTTACTACGATTCAAATTCAGTCGCATCTGTGACGCACCAATCCACGTCAACTCGTGTTAGCCACTTAGTCCTGTTCCATAGACAGGTTCACTGTCAGTCGCTGTCGCTGATCATTTCACTCCTTTCATTTCATATACCCCACACGCCGATCCGAGTCCACTCATTTTAGCAGCACTTCGATTCATGTCGGCTTCATTTGGCTCATTTCATTTCGCCCCAGTTCGCTTCACTGTCAGTCACAGTTACGGCACCCCGATTCATGGCACCATCACTTCAATCATTTAGCGGTATTATTTCGTATGTCTTCTGTCATGTTCTCCTTAGGTTCGGCAGTCGCTTCATGTAGAGTCATTTGTGCATTTTGTTTCTTTTATCCCATCATAGATCTACTGTCGTTCGATGTCAGTCGCCTTAGCGACGCAATGGTTCACTTTAAATTCAGATCACTGTTTGATTTGCCACGTCATTAACGGACACCTCTCAGTTTGGCTCACCCTACGGCCCAGTTTGAATCCAGTCGCACAAGGCACATCGGCCCACGTAGCTCCATACCAGCTGTTCTCAAAGCTGTTTTCCTTCGAAGTCCATTCATGGTTTCAATTTTTTCATTTAAACCATCGTTCGCCCCCCAATAAGGTTCCCTTTGCAGTTGCATAAATGCATTTCAAAGTCACACGATTTGGTTACCTCCTAATCGCATGTAATTAAGCCCCTCACCAATGTCCATCTGTCATTTCTCCTCTAGGTCAGTCGAGTTCAGGTAGTTCCATCCTGCACCAGGTTGGACTCCCCCCCCCCCCCGGTAAAAATAAATAAATAAATAAATATATATAGATAAGACAAAAAGAAAAAAAAACTGGACTTTCATGTCACCCCCAATACAGGTTCCAGTTGACTGAGCTTTCGGCCTCAAAGAGCAGGACTTTGCAACTAGGGCAACTAGGGCAACTAGGGCACAAGTCAGCCAGAGTCATGTCACAGGCCAGCAGCGAAGACCTCACATCTGCCCCTTTTTCACCCTCTCTGGTTTCAGAGAGCGGCAGCGTGCAGTCCCTCAGGGGATGAACCATCCCCAAGTTAACAGCGGAGCTAAGGTGCAGGGATGTGCCCTTCCATGCTACAGCCAGGAAAGCTGGGCTCTTCATGCTCTTCTTCCCGCCACCAGCGACAGATGTGCCCAGCAGACATCTCTTCAATCCATATCCTCGGCCATTTCTCAGCTTCACACCATGGTGTCATCATTGACCACCGCAGTCACTGATGTTCAAGCCAGAGTGACAGTCCCGGAGGGACACCCGGCCGTGGCCCTGACTTGGTCGCAGTCCTGGTCCCAAGATCCCCTCCTGCAGGTATGACAGGGAAGAGTTCTACTATCTTCCCAGCCCACTTGGTACCAGCCAGAATCAGGAAGGACATTTTGGACAGCAAAGACATCAACCTTGCTTCCCTCCCCATTTTGGTTCATGATCTGGCAGAGAATAAATCGTATGCCTGGGGGGACGTATCAGTGGTCCTCCATACCAAAGACCCCAGGCTCAACCGCAAATTAACAATTGCAGAGTTTGTGTTGACCTTTGGGATGGTGAGGAATGTCCTGTGTTCAGCCAATCCCAGCAGGAGGGAAGAGGGGGACTTATATCTCCACACCGTGGTGGGCCTGGGCTATAAATACGAGGGGGGTTCTCACTTTATGATTATCACCGTTCATTCTCAGACAAAGCAGAGCCAGGCTCACACAGTTCCAGAGAGGCACGGGTTGGAGCCTCATGGACACAGAGTTGTTCTGCTGCCACTTTGCTGGTCTACGCTCACCACTCTGCGCTATATGCCCGTCCTCCACCCACACTGCTACCTGGTATGCCAACGTAGCAGTTAGACGCCCTCTCAATCTACCCTCCACCTCCAGTGCAGCTCAGGGCTTGTCAGTATGGATGAGCTGAACACCCCCCTGTTTGGTACACACCAGAACATGCGAACAGGCAAAAAATTCATTAGAACATGCGAACACCGTTAAAGTCTATGGGACACAAACATGAATAATCAAAAGTGCTAATTTTAAAGGCTTATATGCAAGTTATTGTCATAAAAAGTGTTTGGGGACCTGGGTCCTGCCCCAGGGGACATGGATCAATGCAAAAAAAGTTTTAAAAATGGCCGTTTTTTCGGGAGCAGTGATTTTAATAATGCTTAAAGTGAAACAATAAAAGTGTAATATCCCTTTAAATTTCGTACCTGGGGGGTGTCTATAGTATGCCTGTAAAAGGGCGCATGTTTCCCATTTTTAGAACAGTCTGACAGCAAAATGACATTTCAAAGGAAAAAAGTCATTTAACCACTTGAGCCCCAGACCATTATGCTGCCTAAGGACCAGAGGTCTTTTTCCAATTTGGCACTGCGTCGCTTTAACTGCTAATTGCGCGGTCATGCAATGCTGTACCCAAACGAAATTTGTGTCCTTTTCTTCCCACAAATAGAGCTTTCTTTTGATGGTATTTGATCACCTCTGCGGTTTTTATTTTTTGCGCTATAAATGGAAATAGACCGAAAATTTTGAAAAAAAATGATATTTTCTACTTTTTGTTATAAAAAAAATCCAACAAACTCAATTTTAGTCATACATTTAGGCCAAAATGTATTCGGCCACATGTCTTTGGTAAAAAAAAATGTCAATAAGCGTATATTTATTGGTTTGCGCAAAAGTTATAGCGTCTACAAACTAGGGTACATTTTCTGTAATTTACACAGCTTTTAGTTTATGACTGCCTATGTCATTTCTTGAGGTGCTAAAATGGCAGGGCAGTACAAAACCCCCCCAAATGACCCCATTTTGGAAAGTAGACACCCCAAGGAAATTGCTGAGAGGCATGTTGAACCCATTGAATATTTATTTTTTTTGTCCCAAGTGATTGAATAATGACAAAAAAAAAAAAAAATTTACAAAAAGTTGTCACTAAATGATATATTGCTCATACAGGCCATGGGCCTATGTGGAATTTCATCCCAAAATACATTCTGCTGCTTCTCCTGAGTATGGGGATACCACATGTGTGGGACTTTTTGGGAGCCTAGCCGCGTACGGGGCCCCGAAAACCAATCACCGCCTTCAGGATTTCTAAGGGTGTAAATTTATGATTTCACTCTTCACTGCCTATCACAGTTTCGGAGGCCATGGAATGCCCAGGTGGCACAAAACCCCCCCAAATGACCCCATTTTGGAAAGTAGACACCCCAAGCTATTTGCTGAGAGGCATATTGAGTCCATGGAATATTTTATATTTTGACACAAGTTGCGGGAAAGTGACACATTTTTTTTTTTTTGCACAAAGTTGTCACTAAATGATATATTGCTCACACAGGCCATGGGCATATGTGGAATTGCACCCCAAAATACATTTAGCTGCTTCTCCTGAGTATGGGGATACCACATGTGTGGGACTTTTTGGGAGCCTAGCCGTGCACGGGACCCCGAAAACCAATCACCGCCTTCAGGATTTCTAAGGGTGAAAATTTTTGATTTCACTCTTCACTGCCTATCACAGTTTCGGAGGCCATGGAATGCCCAGGTGGCACAAACCCCCCCCAAATGACCCCATTTTGGAAAGTAGACACCCCAAGCTATTGCTGAGAGGCATGGTGAGTATTTTGCAGCTCTCATTTGTTTTTGAAAATGAAGAAAGAACAAGAAAAAACTTTTTTTTTTTTTTTTTCAATTTTCAAAACTTTGTGACAAAAAGTGAGGTCTGCAAAATACTCACTATACCTCTCAGCAAATAGCTTTGGGTGTCTACTTTCCAAAATGGGGTCATTTGGGGGGGGGTTTGTGCCACCTGGGCATTCCATGGCCTCCAAAACTGTGATAGGCAGTGAAGAGTGAAATCAAAAATTCACGCCCTTAGAAAGCCTGAAGGCGGTGCTTGGTTTTCGGGGTTCCGTACGCAGCTAGGCTCCCAAAAAGTCTCACACATGTGGTATCCCCGTACTCAGGAGAAGCAGCAGAATGTATTTTGGGGTGTAATTTTACAAATTCCCATGGCATGTTTGAGCAATATATCATTTAGTGACAATTTTGTGCAAAAAAAAAAAAAAAATGTGTCTCTTTCCCGCAACTTGTGTCGCAATATAAAATATTCCATGGACTCGACATGCCTCTCAGCAAATAGCTTGGGGTGTCTACTTTTCAAAATGGGGTCATTTGGGGGGGGTTTGAACTGTCCTGGCATTTTATGCACAACATTTAGAAGCTTATGTCACACATCACCCACTCTTCTAACCACTTAAAGACAAAGCTCTTTCTGACACTTATTGTTTACATGAAAAAGTTATTTTTTTTTTGCAAGAAAATTACTTTGAACCCCCCAAACATTATATATTTTTTTAAAGCAAATGCCCTACAGATTAAAATGGTGGGTGTTTCATTTTTTTTTTCACACAGTATTTGCGCAGCGATTTTTCAAACGCATTTTTGGGGGAAAAAACACACTTTTTAAAATTTTAATGCACTAAAACACACTATATTGCCAGAATGTTTGATGAAATAAAAAAGATGATCTTAGGCCGAGTACATGGATACCAAACATGACATGCTTTACAATTGCGCACAAACGTGCAGTGGCAACAAAATAAATACATTTTTAAAAGCCTTTAAAAGCCTTTACAGGTTACCACTTTAGATTTACAGAGGAGGTCTACTGCAAAAATTAATGCCCTCGATCTAACCTTCGCGGTGATACCTCACATGCATGGTGCAATTGCTGTTTACGTTTGACGACAGACCGCCGCTTGCGTTCGCCTTAGCGCGAGAGCAGGGGGCGACAGGGGTGCTTTTTTTTTTTTTTTTTTCTTTATTATTTTTTTGCTTTTTTATCTTATTTTTAAACTGTTCCTTTCATTTTTTTTTTTTTAATCATTTTTATTGTTATCTCGGGGAATGTAAATATCCCCTATGATAGCAATAGGTAGTGACAGGTACTCTTTTTTGAAAAAAATTGGGGTCTATTAGACCCTAGATCTCTCCTCTGCCCTCAAAGCATCTGACCACACCAAGATCGGTGTGATAAAATGCTTCCCCAATTTCCCAATGGCGCTATTTACATCCGGCGAAATCTAAGTCATAAAATGCTCGTACCTTCTGGTTTCTTAGGCCATAGAGATGTTTGGAGCCACTCTGGTCTCTGATCAGCTCTATGGTCAGCTGGCTGAATCACCGTCTGCATTTTCAGGTTCCCTGTTGAGACAGGAGAGCCAGAGAAAAACACGGAAGACGGTGGGGGGGGCATTCCCTCCCACGGCTTGTAAAAGCAGTCTAGAGGCTAATTAGCCGCTAGGATTGCTTTTACATGAAAGCCGACCACTGGCTGAAAAGAATGATACCAAGATGATACCTAAACCTGCAGGCATTATTCTGGTATAACCACTCAAAGTTGTGAATGGCGTACCTGAAGACAAAAAAATGGTTAACAATAAAGCACAGTAAACGGTAAAGTATAAAAAATTGCATACCTGAAAAGCAAACATGATAAAACATAATAACAATAAAACATTGCAGAATAGAATACAGTAAAAAAGAGCAGAACAATAGAGAGAATAGAGGGAGAGAGAACAATAAAACGACAACTATTTTTTTTTATTTTATATATTTTTTTTTTTATTTTTTTTTACACTTTTTTTGTAACTAACTTTTATAACGGTAACCGTTTCCAGGTTCGGGTCTCTCAAAATGCGATGGCATCTTGGGAGACCCTGTGAAAGTGTGTCCTAGTCTGTGGAATGCTGTACCCTACGCTAATACTCAACTAGTGCATAGTAGCATTCAAAACATTCGCCAATGCAAAGACCAGGATTGTCAGGACAGGAGGGACAATAATAGTGGGTGTCACGTCTATATCCGCGCTTGCTGCAGACACAACATCTTTTTTGGGGGGGTTCGTTGGGTAGGGGTACTCGGGAGGACATAAAGAAAATGCCTCTCATGCAGCCGACTGCACTTGGTTGGGGATGTGAATGGGGGAAGTACGGGCGCTGCAGAAGCGGTGGGTTCCCAATTAGGATTGGCGAATGCAGCAGGAAGGGCACTATGGGCACGACGGGCCTGTGTTTGTCTTTTTGGTGGCAGCGGGACACTACTTGTGCTTGCCACCTCACCAGCTTGAACTGCACTTATGGGACTCGCCACGTCACCAAGTGTTACTGCAGTGCTGGTTTGACTACGACCGGGGTGTACTAGGCCGCTGGTGCTTGCCAGTTCACCAAAACGCTACCCAAAAAACTGTTAGCGATCGCAGGGATCAGGCCTGACTCTGCAAACGCTGCAGTTATGCGTTTAGTGTTTTGTAAGTGACAGTGATCGATCGATACTGCACTTGGGTGGGCTGAGCTGGGCCGGGCAGAGGGGCAAAATGAAGGTGCTAGCAGGTATCTGTGCTGATCCCGCTAACACTGTGTTTTTGGGAACCCTAAACTGCTGGGGACGCTAGTATAGATCTGATCGGATCAGATATTGATCCGTTCAGATACTATACCACTAAGGGAGGTGTATGCTGCGTGCGTGGGTGTTAGTGCTACTGGCGCTAACCTGACGCTGCTTGGGGCTGGTGCTTGCCAGTTCACCAAAATACTACCAAAAAAACTGTTAGCGATCGCAGGGATCAGGCCTGACTCTGCGAACGCTGCAGTTATGCATTTAGTGTTTTGTAAGTGTCAGTGATCGATCAATACTGCACTTGGGTGGGCTGGGCTGGGCCGGGCGGAGGGGCAAAACGCAGGTGCTAGCAGGTATCTGGGCTGATCCCGCTAACACTGCGTTTTTGGGAACCCTAAACTGCTGGGGACGCTAGTATAGATCTGATCGGATCAGATATTGATCCGATCAGATACTATACCACTAAGGGAGGTGTACGGTGCGTGCGTGGGTGTTAGCGGTACTGGCGCTTCCCTGACGCTGCCTGGGGCTGGTGCTTGCCAGTTCACCAAAACGCTACCAAAAAAACTGTTAGCGATCGCAGGGATCAGGCCTGACTCTGCGAACGCTGCAGTTATGCATTTAGTGTTTTGTAAGTGTCAGTGATCGATCAATACTGCACTTGGGTGGGCTGGGCTGGGCCGGGCGGAGGGGCAAAACGCAGGTGCTAGCAGGTATCTGGGCTGATCCCGCTAACACTGCGTTTTTGGGAACCCTAAACTGCTGGGGACGCTAGTATAGATCTGATCGGATCAGATATTGATCCGATCAGATACTATACCACTAAGGGAGGTGTACGGTGCGTGCGTGGGTGTTAGCGGTACTGGCGCTTCCCTGACGCTGCCTGGGGCTGGTGCTTGCCAGTTCACCAAAACGCTACCAAAAAAACTGTTAGTGATCGCAGGGATCAGGCCTGACTCTGCGAACGCTGCAGTTATGCGTTTAGTGTTTTGTAAGTGACAGTGATCGATCGATACTGCACTTGGGTGGGCTGGGCGGAGGGGCAAAACGCAGGTGCTAGCAGGTATCTGGGCTGATCCCGCTAACACTGCGTTTTTGGGAACCCTAAACTGCTGGGGATGCTAGTATAGATCTGATCGGATCAGATATTGATGCGTTCAGATACTATACCACTAAGGGAGGCGTATGCTGCGTGCGTGGGTGTTAGCGCTACTGGCGCTAATCTGACGCTGCCTGGGGCGACGCATATCACCGCCGGGCGATCAGGGGGCTAAACCTTTATTCGGTAATAAACGGCGGGTGCCCTGACACTATAAAAAATAAACGAACTAACCAGCGTCACCCGTAACACTTATACGGTGATCAGTGGTGAAAGGGTTAACTAGGGGGCCATCAAGGGGTTAAAACATTTATTCGGTAGTATATGGGGGTCCCTGATGCTATAAAACGCTGACGGCGAACCTCAATATTTACGTCCCTAACTAGCGTCACCAGCGACACTAATACAGCGATCAGAAAAATGATCGCTTAGCGACACTGGTGACAGGGGGTGATCAAGGGGTTAAAACTTTATTAGGGGGGGTTAGGGGGGTACCCTAGACCTAAAGGGGGGTAACAGTAACTGTCCCAACACTGTAACTGTCACAAACTGACACCAATGCAGTAATCAGAAAAAAAAAACCTGCTTGGTGTCAGTTTGTGACGGGGGGGTGATTGGGGGGGGATCGGGGGGCGATCGGGGGGGGGGGAATCGGGGTGTTTTGTGTGCCTGGCATGTTCTACTGTGTGTGTGTAGTGTTGTGCACTCACAGTGAAGTCTTCTCTCCTCGGGCCAGAACGGAAATTACCGAGCCGAGGAGAGATGACATCATTTCCTTTGCTGCTGTTTAGCATACAGCAGCAAAGGAATGATTCGATTGGCCGGCGGCGATCGCGAGGGGGGGGCCACGAACGGATGACCTCCCCCTCACCTCCGATCGCCGTGGGACAAAACACGACTGCCTCGGGCACCGGGGGGGGTCCGATCGGACCCCCCACCCGCGGAAGGCAAATCACGTACATGTACGTGATTTTGCCTGTCCGTGCCACCTTGCCGACGTACATCGGCGTGAGGCAGTCGTCAAGTGGTTAAAACTACTCGCGGCTATTAATGAATTGCCAGTCCGACAATATACATAAAAGTTCATTGATAAAAACGGCATGGGAATTCCCCACAGGGGAACCCCAAACCAAAATTTAAAAAAATGACGTGGGGGGTCCCCCTAAATTCCATACCAGGCCCTTCAGGTCATACTGTCAGACTGTTCTAAACACAGGAAACATGGGCCCCTTTACAGGCATACTATAGACACCCCCCAGGTATGAAATTTAAAGGAATATTACACTTTTATTGTTTCACTTTAAGCATTATTAAAATCACTGCTCCCGAAAAAATGGCCGTTTTTAAAACTTTTTTAGCACTTTTGATTTCTCCCATAGATTTTTAAAGGGTGTTCCGTGGCATTCAAATTTGCCACGAACACCCCAAATTGTTCGCTGTTCGGCGAACTGGCGAACAGCCGATGTTCGAGTTGAACATGCGTTCGACTCGAACTCGAAGCTCATCCCTACTTGTCAGTCCCAGTTCAGATGCCCCAGGTGGACAAGTTCGGATGTCCCGTTCGGTCAGTAGGGGGAGCATCCATCTATAATAACTTTAATTTTGGATCATGCAACTACAGCCAATACCGGCTGCTCCATGTCTGTATCATATGTCATAGAGCACATCCTAAAGCCCTATGCCAGATCAAGCAGCAGTCCTGGTTAGGCTGAGTAGACAACCTATGGCTGAGGTTTTATCTCACCTCACACCTCACACCGCACTCCCTCACTAGCCACCTTCCTTATCCAAGGATTTACAGCAGGATTCCACACCAGCCTCATCACACTGCCCCACACAACTCACGAGTGCAGGAACCTTCGCTCAGCAGCCACCGACGAACAGGCCATAGACCAGATGTTACAAGCCGAACTTGACCGAGGCTTCATCATTGGCCCCTTCGTTTAGCCCCCTTTCAACATCTGGAGAGTTAGCTCTATTGGGCTTGTCAAGGGCAAGTTTTCAAATAAAATCTGCTTGGTGTACGACCTGTCTGCACCTCAGTCTTCCCACATACTTCCCACACAGTTTGAATTCCCTAATTCCTTCAAAGGAATTCTCCCTGAAATATGCTTCAGTAGACATGGCAATTTAGGCCATTATCAAAGTAGGCACAGGTGCCTGGCTCTCTAAAGCCGATATATCAGACGCATTTAAGCTTCTACCCATCCAACCGTCCCTCTGGTGCTGGCATGGCATTAAATGGAAAGAGTCATATTACTTTGCCAAACTGACCTTTGGCTCTAAAAGCCTCATGGATTCTTGGCCTGGGCACCTCCACTCACTGCCTGGCGTGCGGGAGATGCCTGATCGCTGCCTGCATAACGGCGATTTTGGATCCTCCAGCTCTATGGAGCTCAGCTTCACCGCTGGGCTCCTTCCTGTTTGCGTTCCAGCCCTGGAGCGCAGATAGGCGGGCCCTACGCACGCCGGAGGTGTGATGATGCAGGACGCGTACCGTTCTGCCTGGGAACTCTGAGGCAGATGATTGCAGCCACACTGGCGCAATACTCTGCCTCATCAGCCACAGCTGAGTTGGGCGCTGTTTGCAGCCCATACTCAGCTGTTTGTAAATGACCATATTGGCTATTTAAAGGCTTGACTAGCAGCAGCACTCATATTGTTGGTGCTTGCTTGGTGCTGGGATCTACTGACTTGCATTTACTCTGGCCATGTTAAGCTCATACTCTGAATATTACCATATGGTATTGATACTACCAATTTTTGACCTGTTTTTATCACTCCAACATACTTATTATTGTTTATCTGTCTCCCCTAGACAGGAGGTTACCAGGTATACCCCTTTACCTGTTAGCTGACCTAATACTGATTGGAGCATTACTGTATTAATGTTCAACTATGTTTACATTATAGAATATATATGCTATAGATGACACAAAGCCTTTGAAGAAGGACACTTAGTCTGAAACATGTCAGGTGTCATTCTATGCAGCCACGTGTATTAGCCCGCTACTACGTCACAGGGCAGTTACCATCATGCTTGTAACTCTGTATAATTACCATTGATTTTAGACTTTATACCTTTCTACTGTATAATTATTTTATTAATCAATAAAGGAATTTTTAAATGCTTCTCTGGTCTCTTCTCAAAATCCCGAGGGGTATGCCGTGCCTAGAGCACCAGGCCTTCTTTGCTAGCTTATTGGACTGATCAGACCAGACAATATACGCACTGCCAACCCACATCTTTTTACTATTGCAATTTGGGTTCAATACCCAGCAAAATCCCCTCCTATTGGAGTGGATCTGTGTATATTTAACACTTATCTATCTCTGTAGACAACATAAATATTGTACTCTTAATCATCGTTGATCATTTTTTCACAGTAAATGTTTTCGGTATGCTACAAATTGTGGAATGCTATATATGTTGAAACTCATATATAATACCTTTCTGGCCAGGAATCTCCAAGATCCTTTGTATATCACATTTCATTAAAGTATCAATTTTTGTGTAATGGGGCATACACACGGTCGGACTTTTCAGCTACAAAAGTCCGACGGACGCCGACGGACCAAATCCGGCAGACAATCCGATCGTGTGTGGGCTTCCCCGGACTTTCAGCAGACTTTTCCAGTCGCAAATCTGACGGACTTTAGATTTGGAACTTGCTTCAAATCTTTACGTTGTAACTCCGCCGGACCCAGAAATCCGCTCGTCTGTATGCTAGTCCGACGGACAAAAAACGATGCTAGGACAGCTATTGGCTACTGGCTATCAACTTCCTTATTTTAGTCCGGTGTACGTCATCACGTACAAATCCGTCGGACTTTGGTGTGATCATGTGTAGGCAAGTCCGGTCGTTAGAAAGTCTGTTTAAAGTCCACCAAAAGTCCGTCGAAAGTCTGTCGAAAGTCTGTCGGACAGGCTGTCAGACTTTTGTAGCCAAAAAGTCCAACCGTGTGTACACCCCATTAGCCAATCCACCAGTTACCACCTGCTGACTTACATCAATTCGTGTTCTCAAATTTAACACATACAGTACAAAAGAAGGCCTCAATCTTTTGGCATATAAAATCATTTGAGGACTATCTTAAAAATGATATCAACCCATTAGGACTCCAGGTCCAAATTTTTCCCTCGTTTGATAGGATTGAACCAGATTTTAAGACCGCTTGGGAAAAAATACTTAAACAATGCTCAGCTGATCTCATTAATTCAGGAGTATTGCAGTAGAATTACAAATTTGGACATCAAAATTGACACTATCAATCTTCAACTTACAAAATTTAAAACACATGTTCTTTATGACCAGGCACAACTAAGGGAGAGATTTGATAAATTCAATAAAGACACCCTGATCAAAAAAGACAAAAATTTCTTCAGGGACAAAAAATCTTTCCAAGAAGAATGAGCCTACAGGTGGACTGATGTACACCAAGTGCCTCACTCTAAATCCAGGGTTCCCCAACGAGTTGGTACTCAAGTAAAAACATCTAAAACCACTAACCCTCCAAATACCATAAAACCTGCATTAGCTCAAGCTAATGGACGCAGACGTCAGAAACGTGGTCGCCCGAGAAACATCTCGAACTACAACGCTTCTGATACAGACGACTCCTCAGCCTCACAGGATGGAAAGTATTCCAACTTATCACATCAGACCAAGGTTTCTCACACTCGCAGTAATGTTCCACACCAACTCAACACTCCTAGATCCAACTCACTTCCAAGTACATCACATCAAAGTGATTTTTTAGACCGTATGCGGTCACAAAACAAAAAGCACCAAGAAAGCACAAGTCACTCTCACAAACCCAAGAAAAAGTTCCTACCACCTCACACTCATTAAATATTATTAACCTTTCTGATCACACTTTATCCACAGATGAAATCTCGGTTTTGGAAAAGGGCTTAACAATCTGACATCTTCCCCATCTAAAGTGAAAAATACTTCTTTGAAAAAAAGTCTAGCTTATATCCCCCACCCAGTACAAACCCCCAATGCCGCCACTTTTCTAAAACTGGTTTAGAAAGACATACGCTGTCTCAAATATTCACCTCATGCACAAAAAACCTCACATACAATGAACAACTAGCACTACAGTCATTGAAAGAAAATCCCACTATAACAATAAAATCAGCTAATAAAGGTGGCAACATTGTTATTCAAAACAATGTCAATTATGTCAACATGTGTCAAAATATTTTACCCACAATGGTACAAGCGAATACCAAAATCATTGATGGTTTTACACAGGAATTCTATGCACTGATAGATGAGGCACACAACCAACACATCATTGATAGAAACACTTGGGAATTTGTAAGAACACCTTTTCCATGTGAGGCAACCTTTTTACGCGCTTCCTAAAGTGCACAAAAGTGTTCACAGGCCCCCAGGGAGACCTATTGTGTCTGGGAGGGGTAGCCTCACAGACAATTTAAGCAAATACATGGACAAATTACTTCAATGGTTGAGGCATTGCCATCTCATATCAGAGACACCGCTCACCTTCTCCATATTTTGGATGGCCTCCACGTCGGTGGCGACACCTGCTTGGTCGCCATCGATGTGGAGACCTTATACATTTCAATCCCACATGATACTGGCCTCTCGGTTATCAGGCATATTTTGTCAAGGTCAGGGTCACATACTGACCTGTCCGTGGACTTCGTTGTGGCTGCTTTGGAATACATTCTGAAGCATCACTTTTTTTCATTCAATGGTTCCCACAACCTCCAGGTACAGGGCGTTGCCATGGGCACCTGTTGCGCATCGGCATACGCAAACCTGTACCTGGGGGAGTGGGAAAGATTACTATTTTTGGATGCTCAGGCAGTAGGTTACATTGAACACATTGTAGCATGGTATCGCTACATAGACGATGTCATGTTGATCTGGGATGGTTCAATTACACTGTTGTTGGAATTTCTGGAGTATATCAATTCCAGCAATGCCTTTAATCTTCAATTTACAATGACCTACAATATGTCCAGGATTCCTTTTTTGGATCTGACCATCATTAAGGACAGTGATGGTTCCTTCCAAAGTGAACTCTTCAGGAAACTCACCGCGGGTAACACGATACTGGCTGCGTCCAGTTTCCACCCTGAACCGTTATTGTTCTCTATCCCCTTTGCCCAATACATTAGGGCAAGGCACAATTGTTCCAATGATGTCCTCTTTGACCAAGAGGCAGCCACACTCAGAAAAAGACTTTGCGCCAGGGATACTCCAATAGTATCCTTAATAAGGCCTAGAAAAAGGCTAGAGATAGATGTAGGAAGGATCTTCTTTTTTTTAAAAAAAAACAACCAGTGACTCCCCTCCTATACGGGTCATTACGAGATACTGCCAACAGCACCGACAGGTCAGAGATATATTGCAAAAGTATTGACACTGAGTATGGATGCCACATTAGCACCCTTTGTATCCACACAGCCCCTTATCACCTATAGAAGGGCCCCCCCTTTACGAGACAAATTGGTCCACAGTGAATTTAAAGTCAATACACAAGATCATAGGAGACTGACGGGCACATTTAGATGCGGGAATTGCAACTATTGCCAGTATATGGATATAACTAGATCGGAAGTGTTGCCCAGTGGGGAGTCATTCCGATCCAAATATTTTGTAAATTGTCGGACTGCAGGGGTGGTTTACCTAATGCAGTGTGAATGCAGTTGCTTTTACGTAGGTAAAACAAAACTACCCCTTTATCGTTACATAGTTAGCATTACTAAAAAGGACCCCGACCTCCCCATTGGCGACTCCAACAAAGCACTTCTACAAAGTGAATTGAGGTGGATTTTCCACCCCAACGCCACGGTAACCCCAGTCCTTAATGAGGCCTTTCATTTCAAGCCCTTTTTGGAGGGCTTTCAATCAGGGGTCTGTAAGTTGGACCTCTAGCCATCACCATTTGAGATAGCTCTTTCTAGTACCCGTCTTAGCACTCCAATGTAGGCTCTTTCCCAATAATATAATGTCATCAACACATGTGCTTTTCTTCTTTGCCAGCTCATGAATTTTTTACATGTTGTTCCATTCTCTTAATAAGTTGTTAAATTTCCATGACAGTGCCGTATCCCTTGTATTTCACTAACTGGTGTTTTTCTGGTGTTTTAGACATTTCTCACAATCTACGGTGATGTACTGTGATGTGGATTCCTTGGCCCGAGCTGATTGCTTCTCACCACTGGGGGGTGCACTCTGTTTTCCCTGCAGTCCCCTTTTCGTTCACTTGCCCACATGTTTATGGGCCACACTGTGTTTTTCCATCGCATGGAGTTTTGGCCTGGGCGCCTCCACTCACTGCCCGGCGAACGGGAGATGCCCAATCGCTGCCTGCATATCGGCGATTTTGGGTCCTCCAGCCCTATGGAGCTCAGATTCACCGCTGGGCTCCTTCCTGTTTGTGTTCCAGCCCTGAAACGCAGATAGGCGGGCCCTACATACGCCGGATGAGTGATGGCACAGGACACGGCTCTGCCCCCTTCGGGGGCGGCCCGTGCCGTGCGCCGTTCTGCCTGGGAACTCTGAGGCAGATGATTACAGCCACACTGGCACAATACTCTTCCTCATCAGCCACAGCTGAGTTGGGCACTGTTTGCAACCCAAACTCAACTGTTTGTATATGACCATATTGACTATTTAAAGGCTTGACCAGCAGCAGCACTCACATTGTTGGTGCTTGCTTGCTGCTGGGATCTACTGACTTGCATTTACTCTGGCCATGGTAAGCTCATACTCTGAATATTCCCATATGGTATTGATACTACCAATTTTTGACCAATTTTATCCCCTAGACAGGAGGTTACCAGGTATACCCCTTTACCTGTTGGCTGACCTTATACTGATTGGAGTGGATACTCCACTGAGTGGGAGTTCTTGTAGTGATTGTTGATCTGTCTGGCCCTGGGCTTTCATGCCTTTGTCTTTTGGCTTGATACATCCAACCACACATCCTATCTCTGCACCGCAGGGCACTAATTGTGCAGGTTATATCTACTCTGCCTCTCCCCCTATGTGTTTAGCAGCGATCAGCTCAGGTATGTAAGTGTATGCGTTTCCTTGCCATGTTTACTGCTTGGATGGTCATCGAATCTCTGTATAAAAATTATCTCAATTTGATTGCATTACTGTATTAACGTTCAACTATGTTTACATTATAGAATATATATGCTATAGATGACACAAAGCCTTTGAAGAAGGACACTTAATCGGAAACATGTCAGGCGTCATTCTATACAGCCACGTGTATTAGCCCACTACTACGTCACAGGGCAGTTACCATCATGCTTGCAACTCTGTATAATTACCATTGATTTTAGACTTTATACCTTTCTACTGTATAATTATTTTGTTAATCAATAAAGGAATTTTTAAATACTTCTCTGGTCTGTTCTCAAAATCCTGAGGGGTATGCCGTGCCTAGAGCACCAGGCCTTCTTTGCTAGCTTATTGGACTGATCAGATCAGACAATATACGCACTGCCATCCCACATCTTTTTACTAAGACCCCATGTCAACAGGTAAAACTGACACTCTCCTATTCAAATCTGCTACTACAGACAAAGTTGCTAAACTCCTTTCTATCGCCCACCTAACCACCTGTCCCCTGGACCCTATTCCCTCTCAAATGCTACGGTCGCCCTCTGACTCCATCCTACACTCTCTAACCCACATCTTCAATCTCTCCCTCACTTCTGGCATCTTCCCCAATGCTCTAAAACATGCACTGGTGACCCCCATACATATAAAGCCGTCCTTGGACCCTACCAATCTTAACAACCTACGCCCTATCTCCTTGCTCCCCTTTTCCTCTAAACTCCTTGAACGCCTGGTTTACAACCGAGTGACCATCTCATTAAAAACAACCTTCTTGATCCCCTTCAATCTGGATTTCGCCCTCAACACTCCACAGAAACTGCTCTTTTAAAACTCACAAATGACCTACTAACTGCAAAAACCAACAGACACTATTCTGTACTCCTACTTCTGGATCTTTCAGCTGCCTCTGACACGGTTGACCACCCCCTCCTCCTCAAAAAACTTTACTCCCTCGGTCTCCATGACTGTGCTCTTCAGTGGCTCTCATCCTACCTATCCCAACGCACCTTCAGTGTCACTTACAATTCTACTTCCTCCACTCCTCTTCCCTTCTCTATCAGGGTCCCCCAAGGTTCTGTTCTTGGACCTCTTTTATTTTCAATCTACACCTCTTCCCTGGGTCAGATGATAGCCTCTCATGGCTTTCAATATCATTTCTACGCTGACGACACACAAATCTATCTCTCCACCTCTCAACTCACTCCATCAGTCTCCTCACGCATCACTAACTTACTAACCGACATATCTGTATGGATGTCACACCACTTCCTCAAACTCAACTTGTCCAAAACCGAGCTTATAATATTTCCCCCCTCACGTGCCTCTTCCCCTGACTTGTCTGTCAAGAGCAATGGCACAACCATCCACCCGTCCCCACATGTCAGGGTGCTAGGTGTTATCCTGGATTCTGAAAAGCTTGCCGCCTCAACCTCTGCAATATCTCTAAACTACGTCCCTTTCTAATCAATGAAACCACAAAGCTCCTGATTCACTCCCTGGTTATCTCTCGCCTCGACTACTGCAACTCCCTCCTCATTGGCTTACCTTTAAATAGACTATCCCCCCATCAGTCCATCATGAATGCTGCTGCCAGACTCATCCACCTTACAAACCGCTCAGTGTCTGCTACCCATCTCTGCCAATCCCTCCATAGGCTGCCACTCGCCCAACAAATTAAATTCAAAATACTAACAATAAGTTACAAAGCCATCCACAACTCTGCCCCCAGCTACATCACTAGCCTAGTCTCTAAATACCAACCTAATCACCCTCTTCGTTCCTCCCAAGACCTCCTGCTCTCTAGCTCCCTTATCACCTCCTCCCATAGCCGCCTCCAGGACTTCTCCCGAGCCTCACCCATCCTCTGGAATTCCCTACCCCAATCTGTCAGACTGTCTCCAAATTTATCCCCTTTTAGGCGATCCCTGAAAACTTTCCTCTTCAGAGAAGCCTATCCTGCCTCCATCTAACAACTGCACTATTTTCTCCATTAGCTCATCCCCACAGCTATTACCTTTTTGTATAACTTGACCCTCCCTCCTAGATTGTAAGCTCTAACGAGCAGGGCCCTCTGATTCCTCCTGTATTGAATTGTATTGTAATTGTACTGTCTGCCCTAATGTTGTAAAGTGCTGTGTAAACTGTCGGCGCAATATAAATCCTGTATAATAATAATAATAATAATAATAAAAAAGGAATTTTTAAATACTTCTCTGGTCTGTTCTCAAAATCCTGAGGGGTAGGCTGTTCCTAGAGCACCAGGCCTTCTTTGGCTCTAAAAGTAGCCTCTTGACACCTTCGCACAGTCCCTCACTTGGATCCTGTCCCACTAAGCCTAGTGCCAGAGGGTCATCCATTACCTGGATGACTTCTTGCTAATCAAACAGCCTGGTGTGTGCCCCCAGTAGACCCTGAGAGGTTAAGAGTGGTGTTTGGGAATCTCAATGTGCCCATTGCAGAACACAAAGTGGAAGGCCCAACACACTCCATCACCTTCCTCGGGGTCAACCTGGACACTCGCTCTATGCAGACCAGCCTTCCCCCTGTCAAACTGACCCACATTAGGTCAGTTCTTCATGACCTTACCCGTGCACAGGGGTGTACTAAGAAGCAGCTTCAATTCCTCTTAGGGATGATTAACTTTGCAATGAGAATCATTCCCCAGGGATGATCTTTCGTTTCACGCCTCTTGGTTTTCCTCTCTCAGACGCAGGACCCTGATCAAATCCTTAGATTAGACACAGCATCAGCAGCGGATTTGTCTATGTAAGATGAGTTCCTTACTAGTAGGAATGGCATATCCATGTTCATAATGTCAGTATCGCCTCTATCACCGCAGGTAGTAACGGATGCTGCAGACTCTACAGGCTTCGCTGCAATTTTTGGCCACCATTGATTTGCAGGACCATGGCCTCCAGAGATACTCCTAATGCCTGAGTTTATCCGGTCTTCCTCATTGTTGGAACAATACCTGATCGTGGCAGCTGCTCATGTCTGGGGCCATACCCGGACCGGACAAGCGGTGGCTTTCGCCACCAACAACCAGGCCACGGACGATATCATTAATAAAGGCCTATTATGTCCTTCCTATGCAGGCTGGTACAATTATCCCTGCAACATCAGTTCAATGTCCACTGCACATTCATTCCAAGCAAGTGCAACGTCACAGCACCGTTTTGTTTTAACTGCATTTCATTTTTCTAGCAGAAACCCAGAGCCGACCCAACATCATCTCTTATCCATCTTGGTCTCAGCTGACATTGGATTAAAGCAGCACCTTCACAGCGTGACCCAGCTCATCAACCAATCCTTATCCCGCAACACACTCAAGGCCTACCACACAGCTTGGAACGCCTTCTCCAAGTTTCTGGTATCCTGCTCCACAGCAACATCAACAGACACTAAGCACATACTGGCTTTCATTTCATATTGCCACAATCAATTGGCTCTATCACACAACACCATCAGACTATACTTAGCCGGTATCCAACACTTCCTGGCCTTACAGGATCCTGCAAAGCCATCCTTGTTTACGACCCATGCAATCCGAGCCATCCTACGCGGCATTCAGAAGCAACAGCCCATAACCAACTCCAAACCACCTACCATCTTCAGAGACATGTCGACCATCCTCTCTCGTTGCCCGTTTGGCCATCTTCCCAGCTTGGTCATTCAAGTGGCCATCTACCTGGCCTACTACATTTTTTTGCGGCCTAGCGAGTTTACCTGTAATAGCCCTGCCGGCCAGGTACTGTGTGGACAACACCTGGCTCGCTACCAAGATCATTTCATTCTTCACCTCGCAGTATCTAAAACCCAGCAAACAGGCCCTGGGGTCGACATCCATCTTTTCAAGGCAAACAACATCTGGTGCCCAGTAGCGATACTTGAATGCCTACTGTCACTCCTACCAAGGCAATCAAACTCTAGTCTCCTACTACCTTTCCCGCCCAAACCCTTGAGTGGCTGCCAGTTCATTAAGCACGACAGGGTCCTCCTGCTCAACCTAGACCTCGACCCCAGTCGGTACTCTGGTCGCTCGTTCAGAATTGGAGCAACCTCGGCCGCATCCCAGCACGGGGTTCCAGAACACATCATCAAGAGATAAGGCAGGTGGAAATACTGAATCCTCAGATAGAAACGTTGCAAGCATTTACCAAACTTGCTCAGTGAATAACACAAAAGAATAAAGAGCTTTCGACCCTACCTGAATGTTTTTGCCTCCTTTTTTGGTGTACTGACCAGCAGACCAGGGCACACTTCAGGTCCATTTCATGTTGAAAGTCTTATGGCGTGTTTATGTGGTTCACATTCATCCCGGTCGAAGGGCTTTCGACTATAAATAAGAAGGCTAATATGGTGGCCTGAATTTATGGGAGGAGTCCAGGGGGTATTTAAGCAGCCTACTCATCTGTGGTCTTTGTCGGTTCCTGTGTGCGATACCCACCCTCCCATCCCCTTTTTCAGGGCATTTCTCAAATTAATTTCTCTCCACAAACATCTATTACTTATCTTGGGTATGCCCCCTTTTTTGGTATACCGACCAGCAGATCAGGGCACACTTCAGATTCCTTTTCATGTTGTAAGTCTTATGGAGTGTTTATGTGGTTCACATCCATCTCAGTCCAAGGGCTTCGACCATAAAAAAAAAAAAAATATATATATATATATATATATATATATATATATATATATATATATAGTGAGGAGAACAAGTATTTGATACACTGCCGATTTTGAAGGTTTTCCTACAAAGCATGTAGAGGTCTGTAATTTTTATCATGGGTACTCTTCAACTGTGAGAGACGGAATCTAAACCAAAAACCCAGAAAATCATATTATATGATTTTTAAGTAATTAATTTGCATTTTATTGCGTGACATAAGTATTTCATACATCAGAAAAGCAGAACTTAACATTTGGTACAGAAACCTTTGTTTGCAATTACAGAGATCATACGTTTCCTGTAGTTCTTGACCAGGTTTGCACACGCTGCAGCAGGGATTTTGGCCCACTCCTCCATACAGACCTTCTCCAGATCCTTCAGGTTTCGGGGCTGTTGCTGGGCAATACGGACTTTCAGCTCCCTCTAAAGATTTTCTATTGGGTTCAGGTCTGGAGACTGGCTAGGCCACTCCAGGACCTTGAGATGCTTCTTACAGAGCCACTCCTAAGTTGCCCTGGCTGTGTGTTTCGGGTCATTGTCATGCTGGAAGACCCAGCCACGACCTGTCTTCAATGCTCTTACTGAGGGAAGGAGGTTGTTGGCCAAGATCTTGCGATACATGGCCCAATCCATCCTTCCCTCAATACGGTGCAGTCGTCCTGTCCCCTTTGCAGAAAAGCAGCCCCAAAGAATGATGTTTGCGCCTCTATGCTTCATGGTTGGGATGGTGTTCTTGGGGTTGTACTCATCCTTCTTCTTCCTCCAAACATGGCAAGTGGAGTTTAGACCAAAAAGCTCTATTTTTGTCTAATCAGAACACATGACCTTCCCCCATTCCTCCTCTTGATCATCCAGATGGTCATTGGCAAACTTCAGATGGGCCTGGACATGCGTTGGCTTGAGCAGGGGGACCTTGCGTGTGCTGCAGGATTTTAATCCATGACGGCATAGTGTGTTACTAATGGTTTTCTTTGAGACTGTGGTCCCAGCTCTCTTCAGGTCATTGACCAGGTCCTGCCATGTAGTTCTGGGCTGATCCCTCACCTTCCTTATGATCATTGATGCCCCAAGAGGTGAGATGGTAGGTGATCAAATACTTATGTTATGCAATAAAATGCAAGTAAATTATTTAAAAATCATACAATGTGATTTTCTGGATTTTTGTTTTAGATTCTGTCTCTCACAGTCGAAGAGTACCTATGATAAAAATTACAGACCTCTACATGCTTTATAACTAGGAAAACCTGCAAAATCGGCAGCGTATCAAATACTTGTTCTCCCCACTGTATATATGTATATATATATATATATATATATATATATATATATATATACATTCCACATCATATAGTGTTACTTAGAAGTTACCAGTAGACAGACTTTAAGGCTCAAAGTTTTGATGAAATGTATCAATGTGGAATAGCATTGTTCATAGCTGCCAACAGTCTCGATTTTCCCAGAACATTCACGATATTTAGACCCTTGCCCTGGCCTGTCCTCGTCCCAGGAAAAATCATGGGAAATTTGCTTTGTCCCGGTATTAGGTAGGCAACCCGTCACCGGACAACCACCGGACGCAGTTTCTGGCTATGAAAACATGGCCGTGGGATCTCCCTCCTGCTAGCAGGTCTCTTCCCTGTGTTCAGTGGAGAGGGGGGGCCTCTGACCCAGGCAGCTAAACAGCTTCAGGGTACAAGTGATTTGCTCTACTTGTACACTGAATAGAGAAGCCGGTTAGTTGCTCCCCTCTCAACTGCACACAGGAGAGACCTGCTAGCCGAAGGGAGCATGGTCATGTTTTCATAACCAGAGGCCATGTTTTCATAACCAGAAGCTGCAGTTGGTGATCGGCCGGTGATGGGTTGCCTACCAAATACCGGGAGATCCCACGGGCACCACAGAGCTGCCATCTAGCTGACAGCAAGAGGTGCAGGGAGAGATCCTGCAGGCACCACAGTTGCAGGTGAGTAGCCATGGTGTCCTGTACCATGTCCGCACCCTCTCTGACAGTCTCCTGTACCATGCCTGCACCCTCTCTGACCATCTCTTGTATCATGTCCCCACCCTCTCTGACAGTGTTCTGTACCATGTCTGCAAACTCTCTGACCATCTCTTGTATCATGTCTGCACCCTCTCTGAATGTCTCCTGTACCATGTCTGCACCCTCTCTGACCATCTCCAGTACCATGTCCTCACACTCTCTGACCATCTCTTGTATCATGTCCTCACACTCTTTGACCATCTGTTGTATCACGTCTATAGTCTCAGACCATCTCTTGTATCTGTTTGATGGGATCTTCCTGGGGGATGGTGTTTGGAGTATCTTTATCTGCTGATTGTTAAACTTTCTGGAATACACATGTTGCTATTGTGGTGTAGGATCTGGGCCTGCTGTCTCTCCATCCCTCTTTCTTTCCTTCTTTCTTTCCTTTCTTCTCTCCCCTTCCCTATCTCTTTCTTTCTTTTTCCCTCTCTCTTTCTCCTTTTCTCTCTTTTTCTCTCTCCCTCTTTCTCCCTTTTTCCTTTTCTTTCTCTTTCCCTCTCTTTCTCCCTTTCTTTCTCCCTCGATCCCTCTCTTCCTTCTCCCTTTTTCATCTCAGACTCTAACCACACCCCATTTAAGCCACACCCAATATTTAATTTAAACCATTCCCATTTTGAATGCTCCCCTAATAAAAATAAGACTCCGTCTACATACAAGTTTTTCAGAATGTTGGCAGCTATGGTTGTGTATAAACTTGTGGTGCTCTTTAATTTGCCATACATGGTGCAACCTTGGTACTTGTTACAGTACATTCAGACTGAATATATTAACACCCAGTGTTCATTCCATATTGTATAATCTTCCTCTTAATGCGAGTCAAAGTGGGGAGCACCATATTATCTCTGTTCATCTCTGTTTTGTCAGTACCCAGCAACATTGCTAGCAAAATGGGTCTTACAAGATCCATCAATTCCAGAGAAACATTATTAGAAGTTTTCACATAATAGCATCAAAAACAATTATTTTGTGAACAAATGTCTTCTCCTAGAAAACCTGAAATTGATAGCTGCGCCTAGGACACTTTGATCATTTTATAAATAACCAAAACTGTTATTTCCCAAGACAGTAACCAGAGAATGTAAAGTAATCTTGTCCCATTGTAAAGAATATATTTACATTTGTAGTTATAAGGAGATACATGAAGAAATGTGGCACCATGAAGGCTTCAGCTCTATAGACCCATTCACACCACTGAATTGATGGGATGCATGGGATTGCATGTTGCAAACATTAGTTTGCTGCAGTGCCATTGATTGTGATGGTATCCTGTATGTCTCACTGTGATAAAATCCAGTTTGCCCTATATTTCCAATGCTGTGCGTTTCAGGGCATTCTTTGTGAATGAGCTGTTAAATGCAAATTCTGTCAATACACAAACAAAGCTTGTGTTGCAGAGCACAATATTGTGGTAGGAATGAACATGGGCATAATAATGTTACAGCAAGGGGACCTGTTGGCACAGGTGCAGACTGCGACAATAAATCACTTGTCTCCTCTCATGAAGAGGGCGTTGGACACATGACTGCAGGCTCAGATGAGTTTAAAACTGCTTTAGAAGCTGTTTTTACCTTGTTCAATGATAGGAATGGGGGAGGAGATGTATGATGGATGAGGAGGTATAGCATATCCCCAAAGATGGGTTTTAATAGCAAGTAATCTAAAAGTAAGTATAAGAATCAGTATCATGTTCAGTCCCTAAGTAATTATTCAAAGTACATATTCACCCTTGCATTGATATTTAAATCAGCTATTTCCAATATCACATTTCAATGCAGTGACAAAGGGACAAACATGAGCACACCTCGATGATTAGCATATATGAAGAATTTAATAAAGGAGATAAGTGCATCTTCCTTTCTGAAACTCAGTCCTTGAATACAGATTTTGGGACTCTTTTCTGAAGGCTGATTAGAATGTTGAAAGCAATGAATACCTGTATAAAATCTAGGATTAACATTAAAATACTAGAGTTGCTATCATCAAAAAAAAATAACCATTTTTTTACCTATAATCAGAGGCAGTTTGTGGATTTAGAACACTTTTCTGCTATGAATGAGGTTTCTTATTTAAATAGATTCATAAATTGGTTTTATGCAGGCAATATTATCACCAATTTTATGTACACGGGTTTGAATTTGTTTACTTAAATCAAGTTGCAACCTCACTGGTACACAATGGTTTTTTAAATATTTTTTTTAAACAAATATATTTAAACCCACTGCGGAGACACTCTTTTATTATGAGGGTGGTGGTATGGGTAGGTGACAAAAAGGCACCAACATCCCTGAAATGGAGATATAGACAGGGAAGGTTTTTTGGGGGATTTTTAAGGGTGCCAGCAAATAGTAAATACAAGTACTATACGGCTATATATAAAAAATAACAAAGATTTTTTATTACATACAACACATAATTAAAAAAAAATTGTGGTTTTAGTATACAAGTGCATGAGAACATCTTGTCTTTGGTGTTTGGTCACTCAAGGTGACAGAAGAATGGTTATCCCGACATGTGAGTGTGGAGCGGTGAGGTAATGGGGAAGGAGAAGAAGGAAAAGACAGAGGGTGTATAGAGGGAAGGGATGAAGGGAAGGGGGAAAAAAGAGAAGGGGAAAGGACAAAAGAAAGGGGGGAGGGGAGAGGGGGGAAAAAAAAGGAAGAAGAAAAGGGAGAAATAAAAAGGAGAGGGGGAACGCAGCATGGAAGATGATATGGAGTAAACAAAACTTAACAAAAACTTGTTGTTGTTTTACTTTGTTAAGTTTTGTTTACTCCATATCATCTTCCATGCTGCGCCCCCCCCTCTCCTTCTTATTTCTTCCTTTTCTTTTTCCTTTTTTTCCCCCTCTCCCCTCCCCCCCCCTTCTCTTGGCCATTCCCCTTTTCTTTCCTCCCTTCCTCCCATCCCTCTATACACCCTCTGTCTTTTCCTTATTCCCCTTGCCCATTACCTCACCACTCCCCACTCATTGTTTGTGGTCTGCCTGCCTATAGCAAAGGTGGTTTGTCACTGTCCCGGCATTTAACCTCTGCCAGTATACCACTTTTTGACTATTTTACCATCTTTTACCATCCTTAATTTGCCAACCATGCCCCTGACTTATGCTGCCTAGATCAAACAGTTGGTCTATGCATGAGCAGTGTCCTTTGCTGCCCGCCACCCATGATCTAATTGTTTGATTTTTGCTGCATTACTTAGTGCTTTACTCTACTCTCATACATAGTCTGCTATAATTCTTGGCTGTTTCTATTTACACCTGTTGCCACCTGTCTCAGTCTCCCTTGAGGAACAGATGATCTGCAGCAGGAATGTGGTCTCTGTTTTGTGTAACAGCTGACCTAGACTTACTTGACTTTGAATCTATATGTCTCCATATCAGTTCTCTTCTGTTTTTTGTTCAAACTCTAGTCTGTGCTTTTTGGACCTAACTGGATCATTTACTATCCTATTGTTGCAGCATTTTTCATCTTGTACCTTCGTTAGACCACAGTCTGCACTTTGGCACCCTTGGCCCAACTTCATTTCAGCAGCCTTCTTTATAAGTATGCCATACTTACATATGGTTCATGTCTACATATTTATATACATCTTTACACCCATTCAACAATGTTTTTTTGACATGTTTTTTCTATACCTTATATATTGTGACACATTCTATTGATCTTATTGGTTATATTTTCAGTCAATATTTATCTATTTTTATTTTTGTTTTTTTTATTTATTAACATATTACACTGATATATACACAGATTCCAGCCTAGTCTGGTTGGGCATTGATTGGCCTACACTTGTGCTAAATAGTGAATGCCATCTTGTTTTCTGGCATCCACCTATAGGCAGAAGAGACCACATGTGGGTGAGCGATAATGAAACGTAGCATGGTTACATGATATTGTAATTCATTATGCTTTGTAAAAAGCTATTGTATCTGTTCTTAATTATGTTTTATGCAGTGCTACATCCTTTGTCTTTAAATATAATCCCTGAAGAAGCCCTGGGTGGCAAAACATGTCGGGATAACCATTCCTCTGTCACCTTGAGTGACCAAACTCCAAAGACAAGATGTTCTCATGCACTTGTGTACTAAAAGCACAATCATTTTTTTTATTTATGTTTTGTATGTAATAATAAAATCTTTATTATTTTTTATATATATAGTCGAGTACTTGTATTTACTCTTTGCTGGCACCCTTAAAAATCCCCCAAAAAACCTTCAACCTTCACTGTCTATACTTTTATTATGTGCGTAGAGAAATCCAAAAAACCTTCAACCTTCACTGTCTATACTTTTATTATGTGCATAGAGAAATCCAAAACAATATACAAATAATATATTTTGAATTACGCGTAATGTACATGATCTTGAATTAATCATCTTGAAATTTCATATCAAGTCAGCTTTAAACCTTACCTCTTCTCTATGTAAACTTTGCTCTGATATGTACAACCCCTAAAATACTATAAAATATGAGTGCTCAACCTGAGGTCCTACAGCTGTTGTGGAACTACAATTCCCATGAGGCATTGCAAGCAGCTGAGAGTTCCAAGCGTGACTCCCAAAGGCAGAGGCATGATGGCACATGATGTAGTTCCACAACAGCTGGAGGTTCACAGGTTGGGAACCCATGCTATAAAGTAAAACCATGGTCTTTCCACTAGTGGAGGGGGAATAGAGGGGCCCTGAACTATACCCTATTTTTACCTTCTCCCCTAATTATCTTTATACTTTTCTTTTTTTTTTTTTTCATTTGTAGGTTTGTGTTATATTGTTTTTTAATCATCATACAGTTGTGTCGATAGAGACCCAAGAGTCTGCTACCATTGGAATTATAATACAAGGAATATGGCTTTTGGGCTGTGTGCCCACTTAACAACTGAATTCTGCCTATGCCATATTTCTTGGTATGCATGCAATTGTTTCTTCCATGTTTGTTTGTATGAAAAGCTATTTAAAATAAAATAAGAATTATTAAAAGAAAAAAGGAAAGAAGGGGGGGGGGATTTAAAAAAACATGGTCTTTCAGAGTCCCTATAGGCTCAGAGAATTGGACTGTACTCCCAAATTTCAATAAAGTTATTTGATTTCTCTTAGTTTGTTCTTGAGTGCAAACAGAAATCATTAAACAAATATTGACTTCACACAAAGATTTGGTCCCTCCTGCCTGAATACAGTGTGTTGTTAAATCGGATTTAGGTTTGGTTTTCCTGCTACCTTGGGTTTGTGGAGAATTATACTGTCCTGGCTTTTTTGTATGTCACCTTTGGACCTTGTCCAGCAGGCTTACAAGGGCCATCTGTGGGGCATCCTCAAATGGAAGGTGGAGGAGCGCAAGGTCAGCATCTTACTATAAAAGTGGAACACAGAGCAGTAATAGCGACAGTGTATCAAAGCTGCTGTTGGAAAAGGGCAGGTATAAACCACCTAACTGCATAGGAAAAGATCTGAGTCAGTTAGTAAACTGTTTTTTTACTTCTGATCGCTAGTTCTTTTGGCACTCAAACATCAGTTCTGCTTTTATTTGATTCTGGCTATTTGGGACTTTTTTTTATTATGTATCTGATTTGAGATCAAGTCAATGTTATCTGCTTTCCCATAGAAAACTTTTTAAAAGTGGGCTCTTGCATCAGGGGTAGGATTTTGTGACTTTAATTTATTTTGGGGATATATTTAATTTGGTGTAGAATGCCTCTGGTCTGAGTGGTTGAGGATGATGCCCAAGCTGGTATGATCAGCCAGCATTTCACACTCAGGCACAAATTGACTTACAGTGGAATAAAAAGAAAAATCACTTTATTCTTTTTATTGTTTTTTTTTTTTAAGTAACTCTTCACTGATAGGGTTAGAGTTACAGGATACCCAAAAAAGAACATGATAGCTCAGGATTTTTAGTAGCACATAAATATATTGGTCCTTTAAGAACAGCCAAGAAGATTGCAATCACTTTATGAAAGCAGTCACTATTGAGGTTTATGAGTTTGTAAATGTGCTGGAAATTGATTTTGCAAAAAATACCCATAACTTGCAAGGAAAACAACATGATTGCACATGATTGGATAATGGAAGCCAGAAGAGTTTCACATCGTAAACTTGGCTAAAAAATCCCTTGCAAACTTAAAATTTCCATGCAAAATGAACAATCTATTTGCCTTTTTTGAACCCTCCTAAGTACCTTGATTAGTGAGAAGTGTGTTTTTCTGTCAATCCTATCTGCTTCTTCTCAGCTCTTCCCAGGAAACTCTTTAGCAAAAAAAGACTTCCTTAAAGAAGCTCCATCCAGGTAGTCATCTCCCTGCTTTGCTTCCTCTGGATGTACAGTGCCTTGAAAAAGTATTCACACCTCTTGAAATTTTCCACATATTGTCATGTTACAACCATTGTAATTGTTGGAATTGTATGTGATAGACCAACACAAAGTGGCACTTAATTGTGAAGTGGAAGGAAAATTATAAATTATTTTCAAATTTTTTTACAAATAAATATGTGAAAAGTGTGGGTGTATTTGTATGCAGCCCCCTTTTCTCTGATACCCCTAACTAAAATCTAGTGGAACCTATAGCCTTAAGAAGTCACCTAATTAGTAAATAGAGTCCACCTGTGTGTAATTTAATCTCAACATAAATCCATCTGTACTGTGAAGCCCTCAGAGGTTTGTTAGAGAACCTTAGTGAACAAACAGCATCATGAAGGCCAAAGAACACACCAGACTGGTCAGGGATAAAGCTGTGGGGAAGTTTCATGCAGGGTTAGGTTATAAAAAAATATCCCAAGCTTTGAACATCTCACTGAGTACTGTTCAATCCATCATCCGAAAATGGAAAGAGTATGGCACAACTGCAAAGCTACCAAGACATAGCCATCCATCTAAACTGACAGCCCGGGCAAGGAAAGCATTAATCGGGGAAGCAGCCAAGAGGCCCATGGTAACTCTGGAGGAGCTGCAGAGATCCACAGCTCAGGTGAGAGAATCTGTCCACAGGACAACTATTAGTTGTGCACTCCACAAATCTGGCCTTTATGGAAGAGTGGCAAGAAGAAAGCCATTGTTGAAAGAAAGCCATAAGAAATCCAGTTTGCAAGAAGCCATGTGGGGGATACAGCAAACATGTGGAAGAAGGTGCTCTGGTCAGATGAGACCAAAATTTAACTTTTTGGTCTAAAAGAAAAACACTATGTGTGGCGAAAACTAACACTGCATATCACCCTGAACACACCATCCTCACAGTGAAATGTGGTGGTGGCAGCATCATGTTGTGGGGATGCTTTTCTTCAGCAGGGACAGGGAAGCTGGTCAGAGTTGATGGGAAGATGGATGGAGCCAAATACAGGGCAATCTTAGAAGAAAACCTGTTAAAGTCTGCAAAGGACTTGAGACTGGGGTGGAGGTTCACCTTCCAGCAGGACAATGATCCTAAACATGCAGTCAGAGCTACAATGGAATGGTTTAGATCAAAGTATATTCATGTGTTAGAATAGCCCAGTCAACGTCCAGACCTAAATCCAATTGAGAATCTGTGGGAAGACTTGAAAATTGCTGTTCACAGATGCTCGCCATTCAATCTGACAGAGCTTGAGCTATTTTGGAAAGAAGAATGGGCTAACATGTAACTCTCTCTAGATGTGCAAAGCTGGTAGAGACATTCCCAAAATGACTTGCAGCTGTAATTGCAGCGAAAGGTGGTTCTAAAAAGTATTGACTCAGGGGGGCTGGATACAAATGCACAAAACTTTGAAGGGGTATGAGTACTTTTTCAAGGCACTGTACTGTTCATCAGGGAAGCTGAAATTCCACTGAGCCTTAATCAGCGACTTCCTATTTGGGCTAAGGCCCAGGAGAGAAAGACACTTTTGGAAAGTTTGTACCAAAGATTTATTGTCTTTCCTCAGCCCACACCACTACTCTAAGCCCTTAGTGATTGGCTAGGGTGGTTAAATGTTGATAACCCATACATTGTTACCTCTCATACTAAATATTGAAGACAACTCAACACAAGCAGGCAGAGAAAATCAATGTCCCGAAACCAACAGAACACAGAAAATGTAAACAAAGTTTGTAAGAACAACACTAAATGTAACTGAGTACACTCCAGCTTAAGACAGGCTCCCCATACTCTTCCTCAGATCAAAAATACTCTTGTTCTAATAGGCCAGGGCAAAAAACTCTGGAAGATGAGTAACCTGTATAACAAATTGAAAGGAAAAGGGTTGACTGAAGGAAAAACCAACCAACATGTAGAATTTTACACGTAAATACAGGTGGTTGTATTTACATGCTGCAAGGGAACAAAGAGTAGATACCACCAGGCCCAAACAGCAACAGCAGTAACAGTTACTTTTTGGTACCTAAAGTGGAGGTCCAGCCTGGGTGAAAAACAATTAAAAGTCAGCAGCTACAAATAATGTAGCTGCTGACTTCTAATATTAGAATACTTACCTGTCCAGGGAGCCCGCGATGTCGGCAGCCCAGCCGATCTTCAGATCGACTCCCAGATGCTGCCGCCACCATTGCTGGTAAAGGAACCTGGCAGTGAAGCCTTTTGGCTTCACAGCTGGATCCCTATTGTGCATCAGCATGCGCTCTTTCTAATTGGCCCGGTGGTGGGGTAAGGAGGAGGAGAGCCGAACTTCCGGGAAGATTGGGCCGCGTCTCCGGAAGTTGAGAAAGGGACCTGTCAAAAACAGGTCCCTATTCCCCGCTCCCCCTGAGAGGTGCCAAATGTGGCACCGGAAGGGGGGGAGGAACCGCGTAAGCAGAAGTTCCACTTCTGGGGTGAAAGCTGCTTTGAGAGCAACAATACATCACATAACAGCAGAATTGTACTACTATCTAGCTAAAGTACTTAAGGACCCCCCATAAAAGTAAAATGCAGGTGTTAAACTGGTACAGTGTTTCTGCAAGTGTAGACATTCTGTTGTATCACCTGCAAGAGAACACAAACAACAAACCAGTAATCAAATCCTGAAGCCCCACCCTCGCAAGAATGCAACTCCAATGTATTTTGCTTGCCTTTATAAGGCAATTGCAATTCACCATCTCGTGGTGTAAAAGGTAACACCTTTAGCTCAAAGTCCTTTTATGTAACACTTATAGATCTTGCAGAAACAGATCTGGCAGCATTTTTTTAAACTCCTGAATGCTGCATTTTTGGTGCGATAAAATAAATGCACAAAAACACAGCTTCCCATTAAAATGAATGTAAAACACATCACAACTTGGCAAAATGCATCAAAACTTCACCCACCTTTTTTGATAGATGCAATACACACTGGAATCGTGGTAAAAATGCTGCAAAATGCATATACGCTTTTACTGCATTTTCAAAACGTGTGAAAGAGCCCTAAACAACCTTTTTATTTATTATCTACTGTTTAGTGGGTTTTATGGGTGTCCTGCACCCACAAATGACGTAGGAGTTGGGTGATTTTTTGATAAAAGCTAATGCAGCCACGTTCAGAGCCACAGCACAGGCTGCTGTCCGAGATGTTGAGTGATAATAGGATGGTCAATAGAAAACTTCTCAATTTTTACTTTCAGGTGGCACCTCTATAAACTAGAAGCATGGTCTCAGCAGATGTAGGTAGAGATGAAAGTATTTCAGTCTGTTCAAGGACTGACAGTAATTTATCTAGGAAAGCAGAGGTTGATTTAAAAAAAGTTAAATAGGCTATTCACTTTGCAAGAAAAGTTGCACTTTGCAAGAGAGTTTTCCCCTGAGCTTAGTGAAAGTGGCTAACTTTGCCGTGGTTGCAATATGTTTACTTCTTTAACCACTTCAGCCCCAAAAGCATTTACCACCTTCCTAAACAGAGCATTTTTTGTGATCCGGCACTGCGTCATTTTAGCTGACATTTACGCAGTCGTGAAATGTCGTACCCAAACAAAATTGATGTACTTTTTTTCCCACAAATTGAGCTTTCTTTTGGTGGCAATATATATATATATATATATATATATATATATTTTTTTTTTTTTTTTTTTTTTACTTTTTGCTATAATAAATATCCCCAAAAAATATATAAAAAAAAACAAATTTCTTCCACAGTTTAAGCTGATTTGTATTCTTCTACATATTTTTGGTAAAATAAAATCACAATAAGTGTATATTGATTGGTTTGTGCAAAAGTTATAGCGTCTACAAAATAGGGGATATATTTATGGCATTTTTATTATTATCTTTTTTTTTTTTTTTTACTAGTAATGGTGACCATTGACATTTATACAGCTATCAGAGCTACAAATAGCCACTGATTACTGTATAAATGACACTGGCAGGGAAAGGGTTAAACACTAGTGGGCGATCAAGGGGTTAAGTGTGTTCCCTGGATGTGTTCTAACTGCAGGGGGGGTGGTCTCACTACAACATGACAGAGATCACTGCTCCCGATCACTGCTCCCTTGTTTACATAGGCATCTCCCCGTTCTGCTTCTCCTTGCTGCAATCGTGAGGCCCTGGCGAACATCGAGCTTGCGGGACCCACGGGCATGCTCCTGTCATTCTGCCAGCGTAAATTGGCATGCGGCGGTCAGCAGGTGGTTAAGATGTTTTTGACTCTGTATTGTATAGCTGAGCTTCACTTTGTAAAGCTTGTGCACTTTAAACTGCACAGGACACTAACTGTGTAAAAGGGTTATAAGAGCTATATTGTTGATGTATTTGTATGTGTTTACTTTACAAACCAAAAAACATTTTCTTTAAAAAAAAGAATCACTTAGCGAAGAATTCCCGATCATGTTAAAGGTAAAAAATGTTTTGTTTGCACATGATTGGATGATGGAAGTCAGCAGAGCTTCACCTCATTTGCTAAGTTCTTGGGAAAATCTAATAACTGTGTTGGGAGCGATCAGGCCACATATTTGCGTGCGCTCGGCGCCTAGCAGTTAAAGTGGTTGTAAACTCTGTTACAGGGTGATGGAAGTCAGTAGAGCTTCCCCTGATTTACTAAGCTCTAGAGTAACTGCACTTGCAAAGTGCACAGTCTATTTGCCTTTGGTAAATCAACCCCATTACATGTAGTAAAATCTATACTGTATCTATCAGCATATAACACGCACAGGCGTATAACACGCACATTCATTTTAAGAGGGAAGTTTCAGGAAAAAACTTAAATTTTAAATAAGGAACTTTGAAGCAAAATAAGGGTCAGTGACCATCTGCAGCCTCACCATTGCCATCAATGCAACCTGATTAATGCCCACCTGCAGCCTCACAAGTGCCATCAATGCAGCCTTATTAGTCCACATCAATACAGCCTCACCATTGCCATCAATGCAGCAGCCTCACCATTGCCATCAATGCAGCAGCCTCGCCATTGCCATAAATGCAGCAGCCTCGCCATTGCCATCTATTGACTTCCTATTACAGGGGCCGCCAAGTAAACAGGAGATTCTCACTGTATGTAATCTGATGGCACTCGTCCCTCCCCCCCCCCCCCCGTTGCCTCCGAGGCAGCTGAAATTGAAGTATTGGCGTATAACACGCACACGCTATTTGCACCCAATTTTCATGGTGAAAAAGTGAGTGTTATACGCCAATAAATACAGTATATTTTCTCCTGCCTTTTTACCATATTTCCAGAGACTTGTTTGGTGTATATACAAGCATATACATCATTTGCTGCAAAAATCTCCCAATTACTCCAAACATAATACAATGTACATGCATATTACAAAGGTCAAATCACTTGTTAGAACAAGTGTCATATGTAGTGTGGATACTTTACTTTTTCACAATTATTTTTTAGAGATATCATATATTCCCAAAACAGATTCAGATTAGGAATAGACAAGTATTCTTAAACATTCTTAAACATGTGGAACTTGAGCTAGTAGGAGAAGGGTGTCATCAATTGTTTTACATCAGTTTTACAGATGGATACCAGAGTGACACATCAGAAAATGCTGACAAAACAGACATGTCCAAAGATATAGCAATGGATTTGCCAAATATCACAGCAAAAATTACTTTATAGTGTAACTAAAGGTAAAACTTTCTTTTGCATAAAGTAATAGAGAGGTGGAATCCCTGGCAGTTTTTTTGCCATCTATGTCCCATTGGGGAGATTTTCCCACTATTAGTGTTCTGAAATCAACCCAAAATGAGGGAATTTCTTTTCCTTTCACTTTCAGTGATAAGGAGAAACAGTAAAAATAGAGAGAGTGATTCTCTCTAATGGGGGCACAGACAGCAATAAAAACTGACAGGGGTTCTAATCATTCTCCACTGTATCCATCCCACTGTATATCAGGTCATGAGATAAAATACCGCACATTTCGAGGAAATATCTTGTGCCTTATTTAAGTAGCATTTTTTGTGAATTGCAATTTTTTTTTTAAACTCTATGAGCTATTTTAACTCAGATCTTAAAGAGGAAAATAACTATTCCTGGAATGAACCCAGTGTCCCAGATCAGGCTCAAATATTACAATGTTTGGGTTTGTGGAAGAACAGATTTCTGCAGGTTGAGGATCAAGCAAAACCTGAATTGTGAGCTGCAGCTGCTGAACATAACCCTCTCTTAGCACCAGGTCAACCAAAATGGGCACCCCTGGACTCTTAAGAGATCCATAATTGGTGTCAGAATTTTTGTAAACACTCAAGGAGCAGTGGCCAGACAGAATGGCAAGGCCACAAACTGGAAATGCTGATCTGCTATTGTAAAGCAAAGAAACCTCTGATGAGGAGGAAAAATTGGATGTGCAGATAAGTGTCCTTTATTTTAATTGATGTCAGAAATTCCCTTGGCTACATTGAGGCTGCCACCTCTCTAACTGATTCCATCTGAAACCCCTTACCTGAAGAAACCTGTTCAGATTCTTTAGATCCAAAAGTGGAGGAACATTGCAATCTGGCTTGGGAACGATAGAAACCTTGAAACCTTTTAGTCACTGGCACTCCTCTTAGTCACTGGCACCCCTTGTGACAAAAGGTGATGCGGTGCCTGAAAAAGCAAAAATCTTTTTTGCTGATTTGCAGAAACATTCCAATGCATGAAGCATGGAGGTGGAAACTCCATCTTGTAGCCTAGAGACACTGCATTGAGGAACCCATTTGTCCTCCCTTCGTTCTCCAGGAAATTCCAGCAGCCGCCCCCCCACCTGAGTGAGGGTCCAACTTTGTTGACTTGGGGGCCCAGCTTATGAAACTGACCTTGTGACTTTCCCCTAGAAGATAAGGTTTGAGGATGACGCAAAGACTGAGTGAAGGAATGTTGACATTGAAACAGCCCTGCCCTATGAACTGAACACTTACCTTTCCTCTTAAGGGGGAGAAGGGAGCTTTTTCTTCCCGACGTCTTCAGAATATACAAGTACATGTATAAATCTTCTCCAAACAAGCATCCTCCCATGGAAAGGAAACCCTACCAGCAGTTTCTTATAAGGCAATTCATTACCAGCTCTTCAGCCAAAGAATTCTGCACAAATAAATAACTAACAACCCCAGGCATGAAATCTGCTAGATAGTGTCCTTTAAGGCATCCACCGCAAGACTAAAGGCTTAAGGGCACATCCTCAACAGAACTCTCCTCAGCACCAACAGAGTACTTCTTAACAAGGTGTTAACAGTGGCTGCCACTGCCGGCTGCATGGCAGCCCCTGCAAACGCAAATACAAAAGATGCTTTCAGTAAAGTCTCCATTCTATTATCTGCCCGATCCTTGAAGACCTAAATATCCTCAACATGACAAGTTAAATTCTTGTTAAAACAAGATACTACAACATCCACAGAAGGTGTACACCATATTTTAGTAAACTTTTCTTCCAGTCTTTTTAGAAGTAAACACACCCAGTCTGGATGTGCCCATTCTGAAAAAACAACCTCCTTTATATAGGGCTGTAATGGAAAATTCTGGGCACCCTGAGGTGGCTGCCAGGAGCCCAGCAGCAAATATTTTGGAGCTGCAGCTTCCACAAGAGGCAACTCTAAATAAACGTGAACCATTTCTGACAAACAAACTCACAAAGGCTTTCTGTGCTTGAGAGATACCCTGAAATTCAACAGTTCCTGACTCCTCCAAAGAGGAATCCACCATTTGACCACCATCATCAATCCCCGCTCCAATACTGAGGGGAAAATCTGAATAAGGAGATTGTCTGCTCTTCCTACCTCCCTTACCAATGGAGGTGAACATCCCAGCAAGCCTTTTTTCTAAACCTGCCAGCACCGATGCTAAATCCTCTCTGTCACATATGATGTTCCTTTCTCAGCCACCAGATCAGACAGACATAGAGGTTCTGAACCATCGACCATACGTGGCCCCTCATAGAAAACTGCACCTGTAGGATTCTTTTCCGTGTCCTCCAGACTTGATGGCGGTGGTCTTACACCCCTTCCAGCCATGTACCCACCTACCCACTTTCGTTTAGTCATGACAGCTTGCTGATCGAACTGAAACCTGTGCCACAAATGGCAGTCCTGTCAGCTGGGAGGATACCTTGCTGAAAAACAAGTGTACCAAGCAGGAGAATACAGTCCAGCTACCAGTGTCCCTTCCCCCACAAGTGACAAAACTACCTACAGACTAAAACACACTGCCCTGCATCAAAAATCCCCAGGTTTGCCTACCTGCCATCCATACTGCCATTCCTTTAAGGTCACTAGCATCCTCCTGTGCATTTCTAATCTAGCCTATGTGCACTGCCACGTGCATGCTCCTGCGCATCTCAGGACATGTGCGTGCATCACATGCATGCTCCTACACATGCACGCATTCGACTAGTCAAAGTTCACTGGGAGGCATTACAACTTCTCCCACTCACTGCTAGCACAGAGGCAAACACCCTATCAAACATCTCCAGAGGATGGGGAGCTCCATGAGACTCAAGGCAGTGACAAGTTGAAACAGCATAAAGAATGTCTCCCATACAGTCGGTAAGAATCAGTGCTCTCTAGTGGGGAGAAATGGAAGGACAATCAGCATAACAGAAGACCATGTCTACCTGGGAATTACCACTCACGTATCAGGCTCTGATTACAACAACTAAGTTTCAATCTTCACCCATCATGTCAGGCAGTGTCTAGCCAGACTTTCAGGGACTCAATACCCCGAAACCAGGGATCCACTGCCCTGGACCTGAAAAAATGCCTCGGTCAGTTGTAGCTGTGCAGGGTTCCATATAAGCAGGGTGCAGCACTGAAAAGGTCACATTACAGGCAAACCCCCTGTTCTACTGTAGTGGTGTTCAGGTACGAACTACCTTAACTAAAAGACTGTAGGAATGGATTCAGAAACCAATTTTTTGGTCCCTACAGGAACCACTAAGAATCTGGTAACCACTTAAGCCCCGGACCATATGGCTGCCCAAACACCAGAGCACTTTTTGCAATTCGGCACTGCGTCACTTTAACTGACAATTGCGCGGTAGTGACTTCCAAACAAAATTGACGTCCTTTATTCCCCACAAATAGAGCTTTCTTTGGGTGGTATTTGATCACTTCTGCTTTTTTTATTTTTTGTGCTATAAACAAAAAAATAGCGACAATTTTGAAAAAAAACGCATTATTTTTTACTTTTTGCTATAATAAATATCCCCCAAAAATATATTTTATATTAATTAATATATGGGAAAAAACGGGGGAATGTGGGACTTTAAATGAGGCACAAAAGCGTGCCTCCATCCCTATATTTGGATGCATCAAAAGGAAGGTGGGACATTGAATTGAAGTGGTTGAAATGCAGAGGTGATGGTATATAAAAAGTTTTATTTGTATAAATTATTAAATTTCCATTTGTTACATATATGCACAAGATGTAAACACGGTAATACAAGGGTGTAAAACATATAACTGAATAGGATAAAATTCAAAACAATCAAGTAGCTAGTATGTGACAGCAAAACGGCCTAAACAAGCCCAACACAGCATGCCCGGCACCTGTGTAAATGATCACATGATAGAAATTTAAGGTAGCTAGGTTCATAAAGGTAACATCATGGGCCATTGTGTCTGTGGCATCATGTAGCTCTACGCGTTTCGTGGATTCGTTTCCACTCATCAGGAGCAGATGCACTGGATCCCTGTATATATAGTAAATGAAGTAAACCACACTCTGTTTGAAGGTGAAAACTATTAATTAAATTTAAAAGATTTTAACCCAGTACACTCACCAACCCCGGTAGTAAGCGCAGCATGGGGCGAGCGAGACATGGCGAATCGGGAGCATAGACCACATCACGGGAGCTGAGGCGGCATAGTAATACACAACTAACTTGGGGAGATGTAAGGGTGCCTGTGAGGGTTTCCATGTGCAAGGGTGCTGGCATGTGATACTGCAATTGAGGATATATGCTCCCGATTCGCCATGTCTCACTCGCCCCATGCTGCGCTTACTACCGGGGTTGGTGAGTCCTGTCACTAGGCAGAACGGGGAAATGCTTGTTTACATCAGCATTTCCCCGTTCTTCCTCCCCAAGAGACGATCGCGGGACCCACAATCACACTCACAAAGGTCGCGGCGGTGCTTGCGCCCGCGCCCGCAAACCGCTTCTTAAAGGGCAACGTACAGGTATGTTAATCTGCCTGTACTTGCCCTTCTGCCGATGTATATCAGCGCGAGCAATTCGGCAAGCGGGTATCATAGCGGGTATACTCTAAACAGCACATCTGTGACCACCATCTTCAGACAGTGGTGAAAAAACTGATGATCTCCTTGGGAGGAAGGATTATGTAGAGGAGGACTTCCTGTCCTTGTTTGCCAGTGTAAATTCACCTGTAGATGGCACATAACCCAGGTAGTCGTGTCTATTAGGCCTGTTCCACGATGTACAAAAAAGAAAGGGTGATTTCTACAATAAGAAGTAGCCAGCAGGATATTGGACACCCTTCATTAGAGGTAAGTTGTCCCTGGTGCAGTAAAAAAAAAATGTTAGGTAAACTTCAAATCTGCTTAAGAGCCCAGACCCACAAGAGCATTTATTGAAATATTCTTGCTTTCTGTATACTAGCAGAAAGCTTTTTCTAAAGGCCATATTCATAAAGGTGCTACAAGCTAAACACATCAACTTCCAGCTTGGTAAGGTTGACAGATATAACCTATCAGACTTTATTTTTATAAAAATATGCTCGGACTAGATTTTTTTGAAATTCTGCTGTTGGTGTAAAAGGGTTTTACTGGATGCTGAATGCAGCATGTTCCGATTTCTATTTTGAGGATTCATTGAAACCCTACCACGTGTATGAAAAATCATGATCCTCATTATGTTCACTAAGGCTCTGTCTACCTGCTGTGCTGAGTGCTGAATGCAGCACGTATCAAAGCAACACACTTTTGAAAACACTGACGTGTACACAGCCTCAGGCAGCCAAGGAAAATATGGTACATTATGCAGTTATATAATAATCCAAGAAAATACACTGGTAGTGCACATAGTGTATAGGGAAAATATTTGTAAGAGCAGAGAAAGTGTCAGTCAGAGCAGTTAAAGGACACATTAGTATATTGCTAGATATTTTGCTATATGCCAGAGTTAATTGGGAAGTGCAAATACTGTTTTTTTTTAATTGTATATATGATATAAAGTAGTTTATGTGTGTTTGTGTGTTATACTGTAGGAAAATGTAATTTACTGGTGTGATTTAATAATGTCTACAGTTGATATTTCAGAATCACAAACTGAACTTGAATTCAGGTTTGCCATTTACAGCTTACTACTGGAAAGCATCCATTTTTAAATAGCATACCGCAGAACAGGAAACGTATCTCACAGTTTCATGCTTGTTAGATATTTTCTCTATCTGTAATAATTTTATATTTCTAAATGGCACTATTTTGGTCCACTCTAATTCAGTACAGTACGCACAATGTACTAAGAGCACTTAAACTCCAAGAATACAAAGGAAGGTTGACTTATAGATTTAGAGCAATTTAAGACAAATAATAGTGATGTGAGTCAATTTTATGATATGCAGTACCCCAAAGGAGTGTATCTGAAAAATTTAATTCTGATGGAAGGTGCCTGTGGTGCTTTTGTTTTATTCATCACAATGTCTGCCTAAGGCATTTCAATTTATTTTCTCTTCACTGAATGGAATTTCAATCTTGCATTGGAAGGGCTATCCTAAAGACTGTAAAGCTTAGTGATCAATAAAAGCAAACAATTTTATACCTTTGAGACATTCATTATTTATATTTGAACTCCACATGGCGGCAGAGTGCTTTGCTACAAGCCAACTCAACTTTGTCAAAATATGGATAAATGTATCTTGATTGCAAGCTCCAGTTCTTTTAAGGCTGCTATATATAGACTACTTTCCTAGCACACAATGATTTTCCAAAATGAATGGGAAAGCAGTATACAACTAAAAAGAAACAAAGAAAGAGAAATCGGGGTAAGGTAACGGAGGAAGGAGACTATAGAGATGGAGATGACAAAGGAAAGTGTGAGAAAGACAGAGTGAGAGAGAGAATTTATGCACTTTAGCTAAAGGTCGTGCAACACTTTATTTTACACTACACACACCACTCTCCCAGCTCCCAAGACACAACATGTTAAAATCCTTTACTTCCCTTTGCGTATATATATATATATATATATATATTATATAGTATATTTATATACAGTATATCCTCTTTGCACTCCAACTGTTGCTACTAAATGTGACCATCCCTACATAACACACCAGATAAGTTGGGCATTGCCATGCTGTACATCACCTAATGAGCCTTGTTTAAAATAAATAAATAAAATAAAGAATAAAAAAACATGGCTGCTGCAACTTTGCTCTAACTTTAACAACAGATAATTACGATATGGTTCCCCTTGCCATCTGCAAGTAGATAAAATGGTCAATGACAGTTTGGGCCAACACCTGTAGTTCTTACGCCTAATAGGACATTTAGTTTGCTAAAGCATTGTTCATCAGAAACAACTGTCATCTTTCCACCTTTAAACATCTGAGTGCTGCTGATATCCTCTAGCCTTTGTCAGCCACTTCCTGTCTACATGCACTTGCTTCATCATCAGCTGCCCATCACTGCTCTGGATTAACTTCCTGATGGTAAAAATGTTGGACATTGTCTGAATACTGTGTGTCCATAGATCCACTTGTGGTCTCCACTAGGGATGAGCCGAACACCCCCCTGTTCGGTTCGCACCAGAACTTATGAACAGGCAAAAAATTAGTTTGAACATGCGAACACCGTTAAAGTCTATAGGACACGAACATGAATAATCAAAAGTGCTAATTTTAAAGGCTTATATTCATGGTATTGTCATAAAAAGTGTTTGGAGACCTGGGTCCTGCCCCAGGGGACATGGATCAATGCAAAAAAAAGTTTTAAAAACGACCATTTTTTCGGGAGCAGTGATTTTAATAATGCTTAAAGTGAAACAATAAAAGTGTAATATCCCTTTAAATTTCGTAGTTGGGGGGTGTCTATAGTATGCCTGTAAAGGGGTGCATGTTTCCCATTTTTAGAACAGTCTGACAGCAAAATTAACATTTCAAAGGAAAAAAAGTCATTTAAAACTACTCGCGGCTAGGGATGAGCTTCGAGTTCGACTCGAACATTGGCTGTTCGCAAGTTCACCGAACAATTTGGGGTGTTCGCGGCAAATTCGAATGCCGCGGAACACCCTTTAAAAGTCTATGGGAGAAATCAAAAGTGCTAATTTTAAAGGCTAATATGCAAGTTATTGTCATAAAAAGTGTTTGGGGACCCAGGTCCTGCCCCAGGGGACATGGATCAATGCAAAAAAAAGTTTTAAAAACGGCCGTTTTTTCAGGAGCAGTGATTTTAATAATGCTTAAAGTCAAACAATAAAAGTGTAATATCCCTTTAAATTTCGTACCTGGGGGGTGTCTATAGTATGCCTGTAAAGGGGCGCATGTTTCCTGTGTTTAGAACAGTCTGACAGCAAAATGAAATTTTGAAGGAAAAAACTAATTTAAAACTACCCGCGGCTATTGCATTGCCGACAATACACATAGAAGTTCATTGATAAAAACGGCATGGGAATTCCCCAAAGGGGAACCCCGAACCAAAATTAAAAAAAAAAAATGATGTGGGAGTCCCCCTAAATTCCATACCAGGCCCTTCAGGTCTGATATGGATATTAAGGGGAACCCCGGCCAAAATTAAAAAAAAAAAATGACGTGGGGTTCCCCCTAAATTCCATACCAGACCCTTCAGGTCTGGTATGGATTTTAAGGGGAACCCCGCACCAAAAAAAAAAAAAACGGCGTGGGGTCCCCCCAAAAATCCATACCAGACGCTTATCCAAGCACGCAACCTGGCAGGCCGCAGGAAAAGAGGGGGGGGGCGAGAGTGCAGCCCCTCCCCTCCTGAACCGTACCAGGCCACATGCCCTCAACATTGGGAGGGTGCTTTGGGGTAGCCCCCAAAACACCTTGTCCCCATGTTGATGAGGACAAGGGCCTCATCCCCACAACCCTGGCCGGTGGTTGTGGGGGTCTGCGGGCGGGGGGCTTATCGGAATCTGGAAGCCCCCTTTAACAAGAGGACCCCCAGATCCCGGCCCCCCCTGTGTGAAATGGTAAGGGGGTACAAAAGTACCCCTACCATTTCACTAAAAAACTGTCAAAAATGTTAAAAATGACAAGAGACAGTTTTTGACAATTCCTTTATTTAAATACTTCTTCTTTCTTCTATCTTCCTTCATCTTCTGGTTCTTCTGGCTCTTCTGGTTCTTCCTCCGGCGTTCTCGTCCAGCATCTCCTCCGCGGTGTCTTCTATCTTCTTCTCCTCGGGCCGCTCCGCACCCATGGCATGGGGGGAGGCTCCCGCTCTTCTCTTCATCTTCTTCATCTTCTTCTCTTCTTCTTTTCTTCTCTTCTTCTCTTCTTCATTTTCTTCTCCGGGCCGCTCCGCACCCATGCTGGCATGGAGGGAGGCTCCCACTGTGTGACGGCGCTCCTCGTCTGACAGTTCTTAAATAACGGGGGGCGGGGCCACCCGGTGACCCCGCCCCCCTCTGACGCACGGTGACTTGACGGGACTTCCCTGTGACGTCACGGGGAATGCCACAGGGAAGTCCCGTCATGTCCCGTGCGTCAGAGGGGGCGGGGTCACCGCCCCCCGTTATTTAAGAACTGTCAGACGAGGAGCGCCGTCACACAGCGGGAGCCTCCCTCCATGCCAGCATGGGTGCGGAGCGGCCCGGAGAAGAAAATGAAGAAGAGAAGAAGAGAAGAAAAGAAGAAGAGAAGAAGATGAAGAAGATGAAGAGAAGAGCAGGAGCCTCCCCCCATGCCATGGGTGCGGAGCGGCCCGAGGAGAAGAAGATAGAAGACGCCGCGGAGGAGATGCTGGACGAGAACGCCGGAGGAAGAACCAGAAGAGCCAGAAGAACCAGTAGAGGAAGGAAGATAGAAGAAAGAAGAAGTATTTAAATAAAGGAATTGTCAAAAACTGTCTCTTGTCATTTTTAACATTTTTGACAGTTTTTTAGTGAAATGGTAGGGGTACTTTTGTACCCCCTTACCATTTTACACAGGGGGGGCCGGGATCTGGGGGTCCCCTTGTTAAAGGGGGCTTCCAGATTCCGATAAGCCCCTCGCCCACAGACCCCCACAACCACCGGCCAGGGTTGTGGGGATGAGGCCCTTGTCCTCATCAACATGGGGACAAGGTGTTTTGGGGGGCTACCCCAAAGCACCCTCCCAATGTTGAGGGCATGTGGCCTGGTACGGTTCTTTTCCTGCGGCCTGCCAGGTTGCGTGCTCGGATAAGGGTCTGGTATGGATTTTTGGGGGGACCCCACGCCGTTTTTTTTTTTTTTTTTTGGTGCGGGGTTCCCCTTAAAATCCATACCAGACCTGAAGGGCCTGGTATGGAATTTAGGGGGACTCCCACGTCATTTTTTTTTTTAATTTTGGTTCGGGGTTCCCCTTTGGGGAATTCCCATGCCGTTTTTATCAATGAACTTCTATGTGTATTGTCGGCAATGCAATAGCCGCGGGTAGTTTTAAATGAGTTTTTTCCTTTAAAATGTCATTTTGCTGTCAGACTGTTCTAAACACAGGAAACATGCGCCCCTTTACAGACATACTATATGCACCCCCCAGGTACGAAATTTAAAGGGATATTACACTTTTATTGTTTGACTTTAAGCATTATTAAAATCACTACTCCTGAAAAAACGTCCGTTTTTAAAACTTTTTTTTGCATTGATCCATGTCCCCTGGGGCAGGACCCAGGTCCCCAAACACTTTTTATGACAAAAACTTGCATATTAGCCTTTAAAATTAGCACTTTTGATTATTCATGTTCGTGTCCCATAGACTTTAACGGTGTTCGTGTGTTCGAACGAACTTTTTTCCTGTTCGCATGTTCTGGTGCGAACCAAACAGGGGGGTGTTCGGCTCATCCCTACTCGTGGCTATTAATGAATTGCCGGTCCGACAATACACATAAAAGTTAATTGATAAAAATGGCATGGGAATTCCCCACAGGGGAACCCCGAACCAAAATTTAAAAAAAAAATGACGTGGGGGTCCCCCTAAATTCCATACCAGGCCCTTCAGGTCTGGTATGGATATTAAGGGGAACCCCGGACAAAATTAAAAAAAAAATGGCGTGGGGTCCCCCTCAAAATCCATACCAGACCCTTATCTGAGCACACAACCTGGCAGGCCGCAGGAAAAGAGGGGGGTGAGAGAGCGCCCCCCCTCCTGAACCGTACCAGGCCACATGCCCTCAACATTGGGAGGGTGCTTTGGGGTAGCCCCCCAAAACACCTTGTCCCCATGTTGATGAGGACAAGGGCCTCATCCCCACAACCCTTGGCCAGTGGTTGTGGGGGTCTGCGGGCAGGGGGCTTATTGGAATCTGGAAGCCCCCTTTAACAAGGGGACCCCCAGATCCCGGCCCTTCCCACTGTGTGAAATGGTAATGGGGTACAAAAGTACCCCTACCATTTCACAAAAAAACTCAAAAATGTTAAAAATGACAAGAGACAGTTTTTGACAATTCCTTTATTTAAATGCTTCTTTCTTCTATCTTCTATCTTCTTTCTTCTTTCTTCTTTCTTCTATCTTCTATCTTCCTTCAGTTTCTTCCCCCATCTTCTTCTTCTGGTTCTTCTGGTTCTTCCTCCGGTGTTCTCGTCCGGCATCTTCCTCCACAGCATCGGCATCTTCTTCCCTTCTTCTCCTCGGCCGCTCCGCATCCATGATGGCATGGAGGGAGGCTCCCGCTGTGTGACGCTTCTCTCTTCATCTTCCTCTCTTCATCTTCTTGTCTTCATCTTCTTTTCGGGCCGCTCCGCATCCATGATGGCATGGAGGGAGGCTGCCTCTGTGTGACGCTTCTCCTCTTCTGATGGTTCTTTAATAACCCGTTACATAACTCCGCCCCCTTTTGACATCATGGGGAATGCCACAGGGAAGTCCTCGTCAAGTCCCCGTGCGTCAGAGGGGGGCGGGGTCACCGGGTGGCTCTGCCCCCCGTTATTTAAGGACCGTCAGAAGAGGAGAAGCGTCACACAGCGGGAGCCTCCCTCCATGCCATTATGGATGCGGAGCGGCCCGAAAGGAAGATGAAAAGAAGAAGATGAAGAGAGAAGCGTCACACAGCGGCCCCCTGCCCTCCATGCCATCATGGATGCGGAGCGGCCCGAGGAGAAGAAGGGAAGAAGACGCCGACACCGCGGAGGAAGATGCTGGACGAGAACACCGGAGGAAGAACCAGAAGAACCAGAAGAAGAAGAGAATGGAGGAAGAAACCGAAGGAAGATAGAAGAAAGAAGAAAGAAGGTAGAAGAAAGTAGAAGCATTTAAATAAAGGAATTGTCAAAAACTGTCTCTTGTCATTTTTAACATTTTTGACAGTTTTTTAGTGAAATGGTAGGGGTACTTTTGTACCCCCTTACGATTTCACATAGGGGGGAGGGCCAGGATCTGGGGGTCCCCTTGTTAAAGGGGGCTTCCAGATTCCAATAAGCCCCCAGCCCGCAGACCCCCACAACCACCGGCCAAGGGTTGTCGGGATGAGGCCCTTGTCCCCATCAACATGGGGACAAGGTGTTTTGGGGGGCTACCCCAAAGCACCCTCCCAATGTTGAGGGCATGTGGCCTGGTACGGTTCAGGAGGGGGGGCGCTCTCTCACCCCCCCTCTTTTCCTGCGGCCTGCCAGGTTGCGTGCTCGGATAAGGGTCTGGTATAGATTTTGAGGGGGACCCCACGCCATTTTTTTTTTAAATTTTGGCCGGGGTTCCCCTTAATATCCATAACAGACCTGAAGGGCCTGGTATGGAATTTAGGGGGACCCCCACATCATTTTTTTTTTTAATTTTGGTTCGGGGTTCCCCTGTGGGGAATTCCCATGCCATTTTTATCAATTAACTTTTATGTGTATTGTCGGACCGGCAATTCATTAATACCCGCGAGTAGTTTAAATTACTTTTTTTCCTTTGAAATGTCATTTTGCTGTCAGACTATTCTAAACACGGGAAACATGCGCCCCTTAACAGGCATACTATAGACACCCCCCAGGTACTAAATTTAAAGGGATGTTGCACTTTTATTGTTTCACTTTGAGCATTATTAAAATCACTGCTCCCAAAAAACGGCTGTTTTTAAAACTTTTTTTGCATTGATCCATGTCCCCTGGGGCAGGACCCAGGTCCCCAAACACTTGACAATACCATGAATATAAGCCTTTAAAATTATCACTTTTGATTTCTCCCATAGACTTTTAAAGGGTGTTCCGCGGCATTCGAATTTGCCGCGAACACCCCAAATTGTTCGCTGTTCGGCAAACTGGCGAGCAGCCGATGTTCGAGTCGAACATAAGTTTGACTCAAACTCAAAGCTCATCCCTAGTCTTCACAAGGAACATGTGACAAGGTGACAATGCAGAGCATAACTAGGAGACAGCTGTCACCTCATAACAGGCAATGCATAAACAACAACATTCATGGCAGGATCACCATGATTTGTTTTAAATGAAATCTGCAAATTGTAAATCATTAAAAACAACTTTTCAATATTCTTTAACCATGTCTCTCCAGTTGCCCACTGGGTTACTGGATGCCACTCCAGCCAAGTGAGGGCAGTAGACTGCCTCCCTCTCCTTGCCTACCTCTATTGCATTTTTTCTTTTTCTCTGTCTTTGGTGTATAATATTTGTTTTTTTGTGCTTACTTTGTGCCTCAGATTTACTGAATTAACTGTTGTTAGGACTTTTGAGGCCCAGAAATATATATTTTTCTCATTTTTTAGGGCTTGAGACCCCAGTCTTTATCCTTATTGGTTACTATCAGTCAATTTTCTGTGTTACTGCTATATGTTCACGTATCATTGTATTATGGTGTATATTGTACTAGAAGTGGGTGCAAACCTCACTTTGCATTGTATTCATACTAACTTTGTCAAAGTTGTTGTCTTATCTAAAAATATCGAACAAGGAAAAAACTTTTGAAATTACATGAACATGTTAAAGCTTAAATGAGACTTTAGAGATTGGGTTTAGGTCTGCTTTAGAAGTAAACTTTTCTTTAGTGAAAGAATGCTTCTGCTGCTGACCTTTTTCTAAAAACGATAGTTACCTGGCTGTTATCAACAATCAATGAACCAGCGCTAAACAGCGTAAAACCTAAAACTTCCCCTAAATATATTAATCAGTGATAAAAATCTTTAATTAAATCCAATAGCGTTCTAATTCAAGTAAAAAATATTAGTATATAATATAACAGTGAAAGTCCAAAATTCTTGTGTACTTGCGTATGTCCTCAAATACATTTATTGCTTCACCATATGCCCATATTCCCCAAGTGAAAAGGAGGCTTACCAAAACTTATGGACCCCTTACAAAAAGTGAGTCATGCAATGGTATTTATTTACTAAAACCGGTGCACTCAGAATCTGGTGCAGCTGGGCATGGTAGCCAATCAGCTTCTAACTTCAGCTTGTTGAATTAACCTATAACAATAAAACCTGGAAACTGATTGGTTTCTATAAAGAGCTGCAACAGATTTTGCACACTCCAGAGTTTTAGTAAATCTCCCCCAATGCCATCTCCAATATAGTCTCAATTCTGACAGCCTCTCTGGGAGTATCACTCCTCCACTTCCCACTTATTCCATTCAAGCACACTATTGTGTTTTTCAAAGAAAAAAGAGGATCTAATAATGTAGTATGTCATTTTAAACATATTCAAATTATCATACAAATTTTGCACAAGCATTGATCACTCATAACCTTCAATCACCTTAAAGCGTAACTCCACTTTTGTTGAGAAAAAAACAATCCCCCCCCGGGTGATCTATGTACATTGCATGGATTATAACAACCTTTGTTGTAGATTCCTACCTTTTGTTATTCTGTTTGTTCCTTTGTGCTAAGTAGGTCTAATGGGAGTGGTTCATAATTATCTATCAGGTGTGCACCTGCACAGCACTAATGAGGAAATCTGCTGGGCCTGCATCCCTTTAGATGTGTTCATTTTGAAAGTATCTCACCAAAATTGCAATTTTTGTTGCAGGGGATGCCTGAAATCTGGTTTGTATCTTAGTGTAGACTTCTGGGAAAATTGGTGAGCCAATCACACAAGCAGGAAATTATGTTTTTGAGGGTAGTTAGTATACATTCTGTGTACAGAACACCTCCAGGTAGCCATATTGCACTGCATTTACAGAAAATTACAGCGGCTGCAGATTGAAAAGGAAAGGTCATTTTTAATAACATTCAATTACAATATGGCTTGTGTCCCAATTGTATACACTATTTCTTTTTTCTTTATTTGCTAATTTTTTTCCCCACAAAAGTGGAGTTACCCTTTAAATAATTAGGTGGAATACTCACCATAAAACGTTGTCCCACTAATAATGTATAGGTCAAAAATGCATTCTAGTGGGTTAAAGTTTTTGAAAGTTTTTTTAAATAAATTAAGGCATGCCAGAAACGCTAGCCTCATTGTTTCCCTCAGGAAAGGTATTGTTTAAAGAACAAGTAAAAGATCCCGTATAACAGTCTAAACACATCCCAAATTTAGATATTATGTAAGGCACAAGCCTCTAAAAGTAAAAAAAGAACCCTACTTCACCTCCGTTGAGTTAGCCAGATCTGTATCCATTTGTGTCTAACATGCTCCCCCTCACAGACATTGCAGCTCACAGTGGGAGGGTTTTAGCAGCAGAGACAGTGCTGTCAATAAAACTGGAGCACTCAAAATCTGGTGCAGCTGTGCATGTTAGCCAATCAGCTTCTAACTTCAGCTTGTTCAATTAAACTTTGATAATAAAACCTGGAAGCTGATTGGTTTCTATGTACAGCTGCACCAGGTTTTGAATATTCCAGTTTTAGTAAATCTCCCCAGTGTGACCAGGCCCTGACTGACCATCTATAGTCTTGTAAATCAGCAGTAGGAATGCTTATAGCCATACCCCTTGCAACAGATTCTTACCCCCCCTGTAGTTCAACATTACCGTAGCGTTGTCTGGAAACTGCATAACAGGTATTTTGGAGACTTTACAGGGAGACTAAGAGAAAACTGTGAGTACAGATGGCTTTACAATAAAAATCTACACCACATATTTTTTAATGAGAGGTTACTTCTACTTTCAGCTTTTTTTTCCCTTGATCATGCAGCTGTATCAGCGCTGCACAAGACAAAAATGTTTTCATGTTGACCAAAAAGCTTTGTTTTCCTATCTAATGCTCTTATCTATCCATTTTACAGTCCTAATTGCAATATGTAAATGTGGAGACTGGGTACTTTACATTACATATCTATTACTTTAGCTGCCTTGCCTTTGCCCCTTAATTATCCTAGTAATAAAATTGTGTCAATCTCAGAGTGTGTCTGTTAATTAAATTCTGTTTGCGTCCTAATGGTAGGATGTATTATTCCTTCTCTTTGTTCTTGTTCATTAAAATTCTGATTTCTTCCAAATACCATTCATTGCTGAAAACTAACCAAACATTAGATGTCTGCAATTCATTTGTTCAATCTCTTCAGTGCTAACTACAAGTATGCAATGAAAATAGATATAGAGTATAGTCTTTAAGGTACTTCCACAAAATGAAAAAAAAATAGTCCACACTTACAAATGCTGCAAAAGTTATTTTCAATTTTTATATTTGTTGCTACTTTAAAATCAGAATTTCCCCGATAGCAGCAAAAGTTTTAGGCATTAAGTTACTTCTGTATTAACAGTAAAGGAAGAGAACTGAAGTGAGTGGCTTCCGCAGTCTATTCGGTACAAAGTTGGATTAATAGTACCTTTGACAGAACTAGTGTGTTCCAGGCAGGAACAGAAAAACATGGTTAAAGAATCTGGGTTATGAAAACGTTGAAATCACTTTAAGTACAAAAACAGTGTGACAGTATTTGAGGTTATTATTATTTTTAATATTATTATACAGAATTTATATAGCGGCAACAGTTTACTCAGCACTTTACAATAAAAAGGGGGACAGTACAATTACAATACAATTCAATACAGAAGGAATAGAAGGGCCCTGCTTACAATCTAAAAGGAGGGGGAGGTGGTACAAAAGGTAATATTTTTACGTCATACTTACCTGTAAAATCCTTTTATTTGAGTACATCATGGGTCAGGATAATATTCATTACCTGCTGGGTTATACTTCATCATTAGGTGAATGGACACTGGTAGACCAAAGGTCTTCAGACAGGAAGTAACCCCCTATATGACCCCTCCCATACAGGAAGTACTTTAGTTTTGCAGCAAGCACTAAATCCTCAAAAAAGAGGGGAGGGATCTCTGTTTCCCATGATGTACTTAAAAGAAAATGATTATACAGGTAAGTATGACTTAAAAATCCTATTTTCTTTTTCATAAATCATGGGACACAGAGTCAGGCTAATATTCATTACCTGCTGGGACATCCCAGAGCAAAAGCCTTTAGGGGAGGGAGACATCCTGCCAAACAATAGTCATCAGAACTTATACGGCAGCCCAGCCGAAAGCCAAATCCTCGGCTGCTCGAACATCCACTTGATAGCATTTTGTGAATGTATGCACTGAAGACCAGGTAGCAGCCTTACAAATCTGAGCCACAGATACCTGATGGCGAAAATCCCAAGAGGTTCCTACACCCCTGGTAGAATGAGCTCTCACCCTAAAGGGGGGGAGCTTTAGGTTTCAGACCATTGACGGACCCGATTGGCAAAGGAAGCTTTGGAAGCTGCCTGCCCCTTCTTGGGTCCTTTTGGTAAAACAAAAATAGAGTCTGATCCTCGGATCTCCACAGATCTAGACAAATAAACCTTGACTGCCCGGACAACGTCCAAAGAATGCAGTCGTCTCTCTTCCGCCGAACGAGGCTGAGAAATTAAGGCAAAATAATGTCCTGATTTAAATGAAAGGCCGACACCACTTGTGGCAAAAAGGATGGAACAGGTCGTAACACGACTTTGTCATGGTGAAGGATCAAGTACGGTTCCCTGCATCAAAGGGCCGCCAACTCCGACACCCTTCTAGCTGAGGTGATAGCTATCAGGAAGGCTAGCTTGTGTGACAGCAAGTCTAATGGAATTTCCTTAATAGGTTCAAATGGTAACACAGACAGCACCAAGTTCAAGTCCCAAGGACAAATAGGTGACCTAATGGGGGAAGCAAGCGAGTTGCCCCTTGCATAAAGGTTCGGATCAGTGAATTAGAGGCTAAAGGCCTTTGGAAGAATACTGATAGGGCCAAAACTTGACCTCTGATTGTACTCAAAGCCAATTTGATTTCCACAGATGACTGTAGAAAAGAGATAATTATCCCAATCACATATTTCCGAGGATGCCATTTTCTGGCTTCACACTAAGCAATATAAGTCTTCCAGACCTTATGATAAATCTTCCTAGTGACAGATTTTCTAGCATTCACTAGAGTAGATACCACTGGTCCCGAGGTGCCATGGTCCTTTAACACCCTGGCTTCAATAGTCATGCCATCAAATTTAGAGACTGTAAATTGGGGTGGAATATTGGATCTTGAGACAGTAGATCAAGGCATGTACTGAGTGATCTTTGAGCAGGAGATCGTTCAGATACCCAAGCACCAGGATCCCTTAGGCCCTTAACCACATGCTGACCAGCCACCGCAGTTGTACTGTGGCAGAATGGCACGGCTGGGCGAAACGACATTATGTAACGTCTCTTCGCCCTGTGGCCACTAGGGGGCCCGTGCGCTCACCCCCGAGCCAATACAAGTGCCCCGCTGTCTCTATCACCGCCGGGCTCCCGTGATCACTAGGGGTACACGGAGAACCGGGATCTGTGTGTGTAAACACACAGTTTCCTGTTCTCTGAGAGGAGAACTGACAGATCCTCTGTTCATACAGAGTATGAACAGAGGATCTGTTAGTTTCCCTGCACAGTCCACACTAGTAAAAAAAAAAAATATTAATAAAAATGCCATAAAACTATCTCCTATTTTGTAGACGCTATAACTTTTGTGCAAACAAATCAATATACGCTTATTGCGATTTGTTTAACAAAAATGTATAGAAGAATACGTATTGGCCTAAACTAAGGAAAAAAAATGTTTTTTTTGTATATTTTTTGGGGATATTTATTATAGCAAAAAGTAAAAAATAATGCGTTTTTTTCAAAATTGACGCTTTTTTTTTGTTTATAGCACGAAAAATAAAAACCGCAGAGGTGATCAAATACCACCAAAAGAAAGCTCTATTTGTGGGGAAAAAAAGATGTCGATTTTGTTTGGGAGCCAAGTGGCACGACCGCACAATTGTCAAAAGCGATGCAGTGCCGAATCGCAAAAAATGCTCTGGTCTTTGGCCAGCCAAATGGTCCGGGGCTGAAACGGTTAAAAGACCCAGTACTGGTGCTAGGACCTTTGTGAACACCCGGGGAGCTGTAGCAAGCCTGAAGGGTCGAATACAGGAACCTCTACAATCACTCCTTGATGCACTAGATAAAGTAATGCCTGAAGCAATAAGTTTCTTTTTGGAGGATCCGAGGAAACGCTGGATCTTATGCCGCGTACACGCAATCGGAAATGCCGCCAGCAAAACTCAGAGGAGAGCTTTTTGTTGGAAAATGCGACCGTGTGTATGCTCCATCGGTCTTTTGCTGGCAGAATTGCAGATTGACCAGAGCACTTTTTGCGATTCGGCACTGCGTCGCTTTAACTGACAAAAGCGCGTTCATGAGACGTGGCTCTGAAACAAAATGAACGTCCTTTTTTTCCCACAAATAGAACTTTCTTTTGGTGGTATTTGATCACCTCTGCGATTTTTATTTTTTGCGCTATAAACAAAATAAGAGCGACAATTTTGAAAAAAACGCATTATTTTTTACTTTTTGCTATAATAAATATCCCCAAAAAATATATTAAAAAACATTTTTTTCCTCAGTTTAGGCCGATACGTATTCTTCTACATATTTTTGGTAAAAAAAAATTGCAATAAGCATTTATTGATTGGTTTGCGCAAAAGTTATAGCGTTTACAAAATATAGGGTAGTTTTATGGCGTTTTTATTAATAATTTTTTTTACTAGTTTTGGCAGCGATCAGCGATTTTTAGTGTGACTGCGACATTATGGCGGACACATCGGACATTTTTGACACATTTTTGTGACCATTGTCATTTATACAGCAATCAGTGCTATAAAAATGCACTGATTCCTGTGTAAATGACACTGGCAGTGAAGGGGTTAACCACTAGGGGGCGGGGAGGGGTTAAGTATGTCCTAGGGGAGTGATTCTAACTGTCAGGGGGATGGGCAGTGTGTGTGACGTCACTGATCTCTGCTCCAATGACAGGGAGCAGAGATCGAGTGACACTGTCACTAAGCAGAACGGGGAGATGCTGTTTACAACGGCATCTCCCTGTTCGTCCTCTCCGTGAGGCAATCGCGGGTATGCCTGCAGCAATCGAGTCTGCGGGACCCGCGACCCGACTCACGGAGATCGCGGCGGAGATCACACATGGCGGCAAATTCAAAGTAACGTACGGGTACGTTACTTTGCGCAGCCGTGCCATTCTGTTGACGTATATCTACAGGAGCCGGTCGGGAACCGGTTAATAATAACTCCAATTTCTTGTCAACAGTGTCTTTCAAGCCCCGTGCATTATCTACCGGACAAGTTAAGTTCTTGTTTAAGAAAGAGACTGCTGCATCTATGGCTGGCATGCTCAGTTTTTTAACGACCTTTTCATTCATGAGATATAAAAGGGAAAACCTCTTAGGAGGAACAAAAGTCCTGTGAGGATGTTCTCAATCAATGCACACCGCCTGTTCCAACAGGGGGTGTAGAGGGAAAGTCTGTGCGACCTGAAAAGGCCTCAGAGATCCCAAAGAGGACCAGGGGGCTCAGTCACCTCTGTAAGTGTCTGTTCAGAGCCTGCTCTGTCTCCCACAGCTGCCTTCTGGAAGCACCACATGCTTGGCCTACACAGCTTAAATAAGCTGGGTGTGTACCGAAATGTACTGTGCGTGCATGCGCAAGCACGTGCACAGTCCTGGCAAACAGGCGTGAATGTATTTGAGTTCAATGGGAATATTCATATGCTCAAAAAAAGGCTATGGCGCATGTGCGGCGAAGCCACGTGCGCCATAGCCGCCAAACAAACTGCTGAGCACAGTTGCGCTCTTGCCAACGCATGTGCGCCATGGCAAAGAGGTAAAAAACAGCCAGACACAAGCAAAAAAGGTACACTTTTCAAACACCCACAGCTAGCCCAGGACTCCCCCGTATGATCACCATACACAGGCGTCCAGCTTTTAGCTAGCTTGACTGGTTGTTACAATCACTGGGACACTCCACAATAATAAAATAAAGGGGTTTCACTTGCTTGTCCAGGTGCAGGGCTACTTAGAAACTAAGGGTCCAATCTTCACCCTTCACGGCGGATTCCTGTCACTTGGACCTTGAAGGACTGGGTACCCTTTTCATGTTTAGGGTCCACTCCCTTTGACCTGTACAGCACCCTGCAGGAAATGCCTTAGTGTTGTAGTGTCCAGGATTTCCACTCTGTAGGGTCCAGCGCCAGGAGGCCACATTACAGGCAAAACCTCACAGGATTTTGAATTTTCTTTGCGAGGCTCAGGTACCATTTATCTAAGCATAAAACCCTGTATCAAAAGAATCCCATCGGTCAATCCCTTGATTAATTTTGGGACCATTTGTGGCACTAGAGGCCTGGAGCTCAGAGATCTTAAACAAACTGTGCCATCCACCTTGCAGACACTGGTAAAAAACTCAAGTACTTCCTATATGGGAGGGGTTATATAGGGGATCACTTCCTGTCTGAAGACCTTTGGTCTACCAATGTCCATTCACCTAATGATGAAGTATAACCCAGCAGGTAATGAATATTAGCCTGACTCTGTGTCCCATGATGTATAAAAAGAAAAAGTAAAGATTTTATAGGGCTGCTGTTCAAGTCTTATGCCCTGTACACACGATCGGACATTGATCGGACATTCCGACAACAAAATCCATCTGATTTTTTCGGACGGATTTTGGGCCAAACTTGTCTTGCATACACACGGTCGCACAAAGTTGTCGGAAAATCAGATCGTTCTGAACGCGGTGACGTAAAACACGTACGTCGGGACTATAAATGGGGCAGTAGCCAATAGCTTTCATCTCTTAATTTATTCTGAGCATGCATGGCAATTTGTGCGTGGCGGATTTGTGTACACACGATCGGAATTTAAACGACTGGATTTTGTTGTCGGAAAATTTTATATCCTGCTCTCAAACTTTGTGTGTCGGAAATTCCGATGGAAAAAGTCTGATGGAGCCCACACACGATCGGAATTTCCGACAACACAATCCGATCGCACTTTTTCCATCGGAAAATCCGACCATGTGTACAGGGCATTAGACTGGGAGGGAATACTGGCATCGATGAACACTGAACAGAAATGGGAATTCTTCAAAAAGACTGCATGTGAACTCACTGCAAAATATATTTCCATGGGTAATACATTTAAAAGGCTAAAAATAAAACCTATGTGGCTCATGGCCAAAGTTAGAAAAGCTATAAATAATAAGAAAAGAGCCTTTAAAAAATATAAAAATTAAGGAATGCTATCATTGTTGAAATGTTACAAAGAATATAACAGAATATGTAAAATGGAAATCAAGGCCACAAAAATATTCAAAATGAACGACAGATTGCAAAAGATAGTAGGTAAACCCCCAAAAATTCTTCAAGTATATTAATAGTAAAAAGGTCAGGTCTGTTGGTCCTTTACAAAATAATCTATAGTGGGTAACTGGGGACAAAGATAAGGCAAATTTATTATACTGTATACCTTCTTTAGCTCTGTTTATAAAAAGGAGCATGGGGGAGCTTATGGGCATAATGGGGATGGTACTGACAAAGCCCCAAATGATCCACTATGGCTCAAAATTGATATGGTCCAGAAACTATCAGACAGCATAAAGGTTAATAAAGCACCGGGTCCAGATGGCATACATCCACACATCCTTAAAGAATTAAACTCTGTAACTTCAAAGCCATTGTTTCTAACTTAATTGGGAAGATACTGGAAAGTTTAAAAAAAGATCACATAGATAAGTTCTTGCTGGAAAAAAAAAATTAACGGATTAATGAAAGACAGAAGTTGTCAGACAAATCTGATTTCTTTTTATGAGGAGGTAAGTAAAACCTTGGACAGAGGGGTGCTGTTTGTAAATGGATAGAAAACTGTCTAAAAGACTGAATTCAGAGAGTAGTGGTTAATGAATCATACTCTGAATGGTCTAAGGTTATCAGTGGTGTAATGCTATGCAGTGGAATAATGTCCTTACAGGATGTATCCAACTTACAAGCTGACCACAATGCACTGTTTAATTAGGCAACTATGTGGTAAATGAGCTTTAATGTTGATAAATATGGATGGGCCCACGGTTCAAGGCGAGTGTAAGTTTGACTTGAACAGCGCCGAATACTAAACATTATGGGGTGTTTGCAGCAAATATGAGCCCTGCGGAACGCCCCATAATGCACTGTGAAATTGCAGTGCATTGATGGCTGATTATTGGCCAAAGCATGCACCTGACCTGCATGCTTTGGCCAATCACAGCACGCTCTGCTGTGAGAGCCATGATTGCCCAAAGGCAGGGTGCACACCCCACACTATATAAGGCTGCTTACACAGCGGCCTTATATAGTGGTGGTCCCCCCAAAATCCATACCTGGCTCTTCAGGTCTTGTATGGATTTTAAGGGGAACTACACCAAATTTTTTTTGGTGCTCACTTAGCGAGCCTCATCCCTACAACCCTTGCCCGGTGGTTGTGGGGGTCTGCGGGCGGGGGCTTATCAGAATCTGGAAGCCCCCTTTAACAAGGGGACCCCTAGATCCCGGCTTGTCCCAAGCCGTGTCATGTCATACCATTTTCACACTTTTTTAATGAAATGGTAGGGGTACATTTGTACCCTGTTACCATTTCACACAGGGGGGGAGGCCGGAATCTGGGGGTCTCCTTGTAAAAGGGGGCTTCCAGATTCTGATAAGCCCCCCGCCCGCAGACCCCCACAACCACCGGGCAAGGGTTGTGGGGATGAGGCCCTTGTCCCCATCAAAATGGGGACACAGAGCTTTGGGGGGCTACCCCAAAGCACCCTCCCCATGTTGAGGACATGTGGCTTGGTACGGCTCGGGGGGGCGCTGTCTCATCCCCCCTCTTTTCCTGCAGCCTACAAGGTTGCATGCTCGGATAAGGGTCTGGTATGGAATTTGGGGGACCCCCACGCAATTTTTCTTTAAAATTTTGGTTCGGGATTCCCCTTAATATTCATACCAGACCCAAAGGGCCTGGTAAAGGACTGTGGGGGAATCCCATGCCGTTTTTATCAATGACTTTTATTTGTATTGCCGGGACCAACAATTTATTATAGCCGCAAATACTTTTAAATTACTTTTTTCCTTTAGAAATGTCATTTTCCTCTGACTGTTCTAAACACAGGACACATGCGCCACTTTACACGCATTCTATATCCCTTTCATGACTAAGCCTATTTTTGACATCTGGTGTTTGCAAGTTAAAATCCGTATTTTTTGCTAGAAAATTACTTAGAGCCTAAAACATTATATATATATATTTTTTAGCAGAGAATCTAGAGAATAAAATGGCGATTGTTGCATTATTTTATGTCACACCATATTTGTGCAGCGGTGTTTTAAATGCAACTTTTTGGGAAAAGGGACACTTTCATGAATTTTAAAAAAATGAAACATTAAAGTTATCCCAAGTTATCCCGAGTAAATATATAGCAAACATGTCACGCTTTATAATTGCACGCACTCGTGGAATGGCGACAAACTACAGTACCTAAAAATCTCCATAGGCGATGCTTTACATTTTTTTTACGGTTACCAGGTTAGAGTTACAGAGGAGGTCTAGTGCTAGAATTATTGCTCTCGCTCTGACGATCACGGCGATACCTCACATATGTGATTTGAACACCGTTTACATATGCGGGCGTGACTTCCGTAAGCGTTTTCTTTGCTGCACAAGCTTGCGGGGACAGGGGCGCATTAAAAAAACATTTTTTTCTTATTTATTTTTTTTATTTTTATATTAATAAATTGTGTTTAAAAAAAAAATTTGGATCACTTTTATTGCTGTCACAAGGAATGTAAACATCCCTTGTGACAGTAATAGGTGGTGACAGGTACTCTTTATGGAGGGATCGGGGTCTAAAAGACCCCCAATCCCTCCTTTGCACCTCAAAGTATACAGATCGCCATTTTCGGCGATTCTGAATACTGTATATTTTTTTTAAACCGGCGCCATTGGCAGCTGAGTAAACGGGAAGTAACGTCATGACGTCGCTTCCTTGTTTACAATCAGGAGACTGGAACGAAGCCTTTTCCGGCTTTGTTCCAGTCTGTCCCTAGCTGCCGGCAAGGGTGGCTCCAGACATTTTTTTTGGGGGTGCTGTGTGGGTGCTGAAAGTATAAGTGGTGGTGCTAATGCGGCATGCGTCGCCCTCTTGTGAGCGTGGTCAAAAGTGGTTGTGGCCAAAAAGTGTGTGTTTTTTCATTGTCTCTTCCATCGTATAGATAAAATAGGACCTTTGGGCACACATAATTGATTGTGGGAGTAAAACAAGCCCAAATGGAATCATCGATGATAAACCCCAGCATGTATAAGGGCCAGCAATGACAACCCCTAGTACATGTTAGGGCCAGCCAAAACACCCACAACAGTGAGCAGCATACAGTGGAGGTCAGTGAGCAGTACACAGCATACTGTGCAGAGCAGGAGTGAGCCCTTAGAGTGCAAAGAGAAAAGAGTGACCCCATGGAGAGAGTTCCCCCTTTTTAGAGGGCCCACAGCACAATGGTGACCCCATACACAGTGCCCACAGCACAACGGTGACCCCCTACATAGTGTCCATAGCAGGAGGGTGACCCAATACACAGTGCCCACAGCAGGAGGGTGACCTCATACACAGTTCCCACAGCACGACAGTGACCCCATACACAGTGCCCACAGCACAACAGTGACCCCATACAGAGTGCGAACAGCAGGAGGGTGACCCCATACACAGTGCCCACATCAGGAGGGTGACCCCATACACAGGGCCCACAGCAGGAGGGTGACCCCATACACAGTGCCCACAGCATGACAGTGACCCCATACACAGTGCCCACAGCAGGAGGGTGACCCCATACACAGTGCCCATAGCAGGAGGGTGACGCCACACACAGTGCCCACAGCAGGAGGGTGACCCCATACACAGTGCCCACAGCAGGAGGGTGACCCCATACACAGTGCCCACAGCAGGAGGGTGACCCCATACACAGTGCCCACAGCAGGAGGATGACCCCATACACAGTGCCCACAGCACAACAGTGACCCCATACACAGTGCCCACAGCACAACAGTGACCCCATACACAGTGCCCACAGCACAACGGTGACCCCATACACAGTGCCCACAGCACAATGGTGACCCCATACACAGTGTCCACAGCACAACAGTGACCCCATACACAGTGCCCACAGCATGACAGTGACCCCATACACCGTGCCCACACCACAACAGTGACCCCATACACAGTGTCCACAGCACAACAGTGACACCATACACAGTGCCCACACAACAACAGTGACCCCATACACAGTGCCCACAGCACAATGGTGACCCCATACACAGTATCCACAGCACAACAGTGACCCCATACACAGTGTCCTCAGCACAACAGTGACCCCATACACAGTGCCCACACAACAACAGTGACCCCATACACAGTGCCCACAGCACAATGGTGACCCCATACACAGTATCCACAGCACAACAGTGACCCCATACACAGTGTCCTCAGCACAACAGTGACCCCATACACAGTGCCCACAGCACAACAGTGACCCCATACACAGTGCCCACAGCACAACAGTGACCCCATACACAGTGCCCACAGCACAACAGTGACCCCATACACAGTGCCCACAGCACAATGGTGACCCCATACACAGTGCCCACAGCAGGAGGGTGACCACATACACAGTGCCCAGAGCACAACGGTGACCCCATACACAGTGCCCACAGCAGGAGGGTGACCCCATACACAGTGCCCACAGCAGGAGGGTGACCCCATACACAGTGTCCACAGCACAACAGTGACCCCATAGTCCAGTGGTGCACTGTTATGGGGACACCTGATCATCATTTGGGCACTGTAAGTAGCAGGCACATGGACTCCTGATCTGCGTGGCATTCTAATGATTGCAGTACATGTCTCCGAGCTCAAAGAGAGGGCTGATATCAAAGGATTTCCCTCAGTGTCCACTGTTCAGTCCAGATCAGGCATGCCCCTTAATCAGTGTAATGCAGCATGCTGCTATAGATCAGAGGACTGGAAAGCCCCCCTGCCTTCCAGGCTCAGCAGCTACATTAAAAACAGAACAATGCATGCGGCAGTGATCAGCCTCGCTCAGTGTCCACAGCAGGAGGATGACCCCATACATAGTGTCCACAGCAGGAGGGTGACCCCATACACAGTGCCAACAGCAGCATGGTGACCCCATACACAGTGCCCACAGCATGACAGTTTCCCTATACACAGTGCCCACAGCAGGAGGGTGACCCCATACACAGTGCCCACAACAGTAGGGTGACCCCATACACAGTGTCCACAGCAGGAGGGTGACCCAATACACAGTGCCCACAGCACAACAGTGACCCCATACATAGTGCCCACAGCACAACAGTGACCCCATACACAGTGTCCACAGCACAACAGTGACCCCATACATAGTGCCCACAGCACAACGGTGACCCCATACACAGGGTCCACAGCACAACAGTGACCACATACACAGTGCCCACAGCACAACAGTGACCCCATACACAGTGCCCACAGCAAGAGGGTGACCCCATACACAGTGCCCACAGCAAGAGGGTGACCCCATACACAGTACCCACAGCAGGGGGGTGACCCCATACACAGTGCCCACAGCAGGAGGATGACCCCATACAGAGTGTCCACAGCAGGAGGGTGACCCCAGACACAGTGCCCACAGCAGGAAGGTGACCCCATACACAGTGCCCACAGCATGACAGTGACCCCATACACAATGCCCACAGCAGGAGGGTGACCCCATACACAGTGCCCACAGCACAACAGTGACCACATACACAGTGCCCACAGCACAACAGTGACCCCATACACAGTGTCCGCAGCACAACAGTGACCCCATACACAGTGCCCACAGCACAACGGTGACCCCATACACAGTGCCCACAGCACAATGGTGACCCCATACACAGTGCCCACAGCAGGAGGGTGACCCCATACACAGTGCCCACAGCACAACAGTGACCCCATACACAGTGTCCGCAGCACAACAGTGACCCCATACACAGTGCCCACAGCATAACAGTGACCCCATACACAGTGCCCACAGCAGGAGGGTGACCCCATACACAGTGCCCATAGCAGGAGGGTGACCTCATACACAGTGCCCACAGCATGACAGTGACCCCATACACAGTGCCCACAGCACAACAGTGACCCCATACACAGTGTCCACACCACAACAGTGACCCCATACACAGTGTCCACAGCACAACAGTGACACCATACACAGTGCCCACACCACAACAGTGACCCCATACACAGTGCCCACAGCACAACGGTGACCCCATACACAGTGTCCACAGCACAACGATGACCCCATACACAGTGCCCACAGCACAACAGTGACCCCATACACAGTGTCCTCAGCACAACAGTGACCCCATACACAGTGCCCACAGTACAACGGTGACCCCATACACAGTGCCCACAGCACAACAGTGACCCCATACACAGTGCCCACAGCACAATGGTGACCCCATACACAGTGTCCACAGCACAACGGTGACCCCACACACAGTGCCCACAGCAGGAGGGTGACCACATACACAGTGCCCAGAGCACAACGGTGACCCCATACACAGTGTCCACAGCACAACAGTGACCCCATAGGCCAATGGTGCACTGTTATGGGGACACCTGATCATCATTTGGGCACTGAAAGTAGCAGGCACATGGACTCCTGATCTGCGTGGCATTCTAATGATTGCAGTACATGTCCCCAAGCCCAAAGAGAGGGCTGATATCAAAGGATTTTCCTCAGTGTCCACTGTTCGGTCCAGATCAGGCATGCCCCTCAATCAGTGTAATGCAGCATGCTGCTATAGGTCAGAGGACTGGAAAGCCCCCCTGCCTTCCAGGCTCAGCAGCTACATTAAAAACAGAACAATGCCTGCGGCAGTGATCAGCCTCGCTCAGTGTCCACAGCAGGAGGGTGACCCCATACACAGTGCCCACAGCATGACAGTGACCCCATACACAGTGCCCACAGCAGGAGGGTGACCCCATACACAGTGCCCACAGCAGGAGGGGGACCCCATACACAGTGTCCACAGCATGACAGTGACCCCATACACAGTGCCCACACCACAACAGTGACCCCATACACAGTGTCCACAGCACAACAGTGACACCATACACAGTGCCCACAGCACAACAGTGACCCCATACACAGTGCCCACAGCACAACAGTGACCCCATACACAGTGCCCACAGCACAACGGTGACCCCATACACAGTGCCCACAGCAGGAGGGTGACCACATACCCAGTGCCCAGAGCACAACGGTGACCCCATACACAGTGCCCACAGCAGGAGGGTGACCCCATACACAGTGTCCACAGCACAACAGTGACCCCATAGTCCAGTGGTGCACTGTTATGGGGACACCTGATCATCATTTGGGCACTGTAAGTAGCAGGCACATGGACTCCTGATCTGCGTGGCATTCTAATGATTGCAGTACATGTCTCCGAGCTCAAAGAGAGGGCTGATATCAAAGGATTTCCCTCAGTGTCCACTGTTCAGTCCAGATCAGGCATGCCCCTTAATCAGTGTAATGCAGCATGCTGCTATAGATCAGAGGACTGGAAAGCCCCCCTGCCTTCCAGGCTCAGCAGCTACATTAAAAACAGAACAATGCATGCGGCAGTGATCAGCCTCGCTCAGTGTCCACAGCAGGAGGATGACCCCATACATAGTGTCCACAGCAGGAGGGTGACCCCATACACAGTGCCAACAGCAGCATGGTGACCCCATACACAGTGCCCACAGCATGACAGTTTCCCCATACACAGTGCCCACAGCAGGAGGGTGACCCCATACACAGTGCCCACAACAGTAGGGTGACCCCATACACAGTGTCCACAGCAGGAGGGTGACCCAATACACAGTGCCCACAGCACAACAGTGACCCCATACATAGTGCCCACAGCACAACAGTGACCCCATACACAGTGTCCACAGCACAACAGTGACCCCATACATAGTGCCCACAGCACAACGGTGACCCCATACACAGGGTCCACAGCACAACAGTGACCACATACACAGTGCCCACAGCACAACAGTGACCCCATACACAGTGCCCACAGCAAGAGGGTGACCCCATACACAGTGCCCACAGCAAGAGGGTGACCCCATACACAGTACCCACAGCAGGGGGGTGACCCCATACACAGTGCCCACAGCAGGAGGATGACCCCATACAGAGTGTCCACAGCAGGAGGGTGACCCCAGACACAGTGCCCACAGCAGGAAGGTGACCCCATACACAGTGCCCACAGCATGACAGTGACCCCATACACAATGCCCACAGCAGGAGGGTGACCCCATACACAGTGCCCACAGCACAACAGTGACCACATACACAGTGCCCACAGCACAACAGTGACCCCATACACAGTGTCCGCAGCACAACAGTGACCCCATACACAGTGCCCACAGCACAACGGTGACCCCATACACAGTGCCCACAGCACAATGGTGACCCCATACACAGTGCCCACAGCAGGAGGGTGACCCCATACACAGTGCCCACAGCACAACAGTGACCCCATACACAGTGTCCGCAGCACAACAGTGACCCCATACACAGTGCCCACAGCATAACAGTGACCCCATACACAGTGCCCACAGCAGGAGGGTGACCCCATACACAGTGCCCATAGCAGGAGGGTGACCTCATACACAGTGCCCACAGCATGACAGTGACCCCATACACAGTGCCCACAGCACAACAGTGACCCCATACACAGTGTCCACACCACAACAGTGACCCCATACACAGTGTCCACAGCACAACAGTGACACCATACACAGTGCCCACACCACAACAGTGACCCCATACACAGTGCCCACAGCACAACGGTGACCCCATACACAGTGTCCACAGCACAACGATGACCCCATACACAGTGCCCACAGCACAACAGTGACCCCATACACAGTGTCCTCAGCACAACAGTGACCCCATACACAGTGCCCACAGTACAACGGTGACCCCATACACAGTGCCCACAGCACAACAGTGACCCCATACACAGTGCCCACAGCACAATGGTGACTCCATACACAGTGTCCACAGCACAACGGTGACCCCACACACAGTGCCCACAGCAGGAGGGTGACCACATACACAGTGCCCAGAGCACAACGGTGACCCCATACACAGTGTCCACAGCACAACAGTGACCCCATAGGCCAATGGTGCACTGTTATGGGGACACCTGATCATCATTTGGGCACTGAAAGTAGCAGGCACATGGACTCCTGATCTGCGTGGCATTCTAATGATTGCAGTACATGTCCCCAAGCCCAAAGAGAGGGCTGATATCAAAGGATTTTCCTCAGTGTCCACTGTTCGGTCCAGATCAGGCATGCCCCTCAATCAGTGTAATGCAGCATGCTGCTATAGGTCAGAGGACTGGAAAGCCCCCCTGCCTTCCAGGCTCAGCAGCTACATTAAAAACAGAACAATGCCTGCGGCAGTGATCAGCCTCGCTCAGTGTCCACAGCAGGAGGGTGACCCCATACACAGTGCCCACAGCATGACAGTGACCCCATACACAGTGTCCACAGCAGGAGGGTGACCCCATACACAGTGCCCACAGCAGGAGGGGGACCCCATACACAGTGTCCACAGCATGACAGTGACCCCATACACAGTGCCCACACCACAACAGTGACCCCATACACAGTGTCCACAGCACAACAGTGACACCATACACAGTGCCCACACCACAACAGTGACCCCATACACAGTGCCCACAGCACAACGGTGACCCCATACACAGTGTCCACAGCACAACAGTGACCCCATACACAGTGTCCTCAGCACAACAGTGACCCCATACACAGTGCCCACAGTACAACGGTGACCCCATACACAGTGCTCACAGCACAACAGTGACCCCATACACAGTGCCCACAGCACAACAGTGACCCCATACACAGTGTCCACAGCACAACGGTGATCCCTGGGATCTCTCTGCTGCTTCAATCCAAATTCTTCTTTTGGCAGCAAACGCAGGAGACCAACACTGGATCAATCCGCCACTGATGCAGGCTCCTCACCACCCAGCCCCTGCCAGGTCTAACTGATCATTAGCAGCTTATTCGGCTGTATCCCTCCACTTTACAAAAGAGTCCCTAGCCTCTTGCAGACAGGATTCACAGCAGGTACCAAATAATTTGTTTAAAATCCTGTGACTGTACTGTAATACCTCTGTGGAAATTTTGGGGGTGCTATGAGGGTACTTGAAGATTTTTTGGGGGAGCTTCAGCACACCCAAGCACCCACTTGGCACTGCCACTGGCCGCCGGAGGCATCGGATTCTAGATCGGGTCTCCCGGTGGCACGGGTACAGTTCAGTAGATTGCTTTAAAAAAGGCCTAGAATCGTTCCTAAATGGCATAACATAACTGGATACTAACATTTATTGGTAAAGTTCATCCAGGGATCACCTGATTGCCTTTTGGAGGATCAGGAAAGAAGGTTTTCTCCCGCTGGAGCAAATTGGATCATGCTTTGCTGTTGTTGTTTTTGTGCCTCTGGATCAACTGTGGGTGTAAGATTGTGTATATAGAATTTTAAAAAAATAAAATAAAAAGTTTTTTTTTTTGTTTTTCCCTTTTTATTGGTTGAACTGGATGGACTTTGGGGTTGATTTACTAAAGGCCAGTAGACTGTGCACCTTGGAAAGTACAATTGCACTCTGCAAGTGCAGTTGCTCCAGAGCTTAGTAAATGAGGTAAAGCTTCACTTTGCAAAGAATACCCAATCACATGCAAGGAAAATTAAAAAAACTGCATTTTTGCTTGCACATGATTGGATGATGAAAGTCAGCAGAGCTTCTGCTCATTTACTAAACTCTGGAGCAACTGCTCCTGCTGTGTGCAACTGCACTTTCCAAAGTGCACAGTCTTTTTGCCTTTAGTAAACCAACTCCTTTGTGCCTTTTTTCAACCAGACTAACTATGTAACTCTATATAGTTGAGAACTGCCAATTAACTTTTCAAAAAATGTGAGAGCAGTCTCAGACGTTTTACCAGAATTCACATAAGATTAAATGTGTCTAAAAGAAATTTCTGTGACAGGCTGTAGTTTATTATCTATATTGGTTTAGCAAAATAAAAAGTATATTGAAGTAATATACTTAAAGTGGCATTAAACCCAAAACCAAAAATGTAATATAAAATGCAGAGAAAGGTGTGTAAAATGAGGCCTATAACACACACGCTCAGCGCCAGATCAATCCTACGGTTCTATGTGCAGTGTAAAATAAATAAACACTAAAGAATATTAGATCCCACAATAATATGTGCAGTATTAAAAAATAAATATTCAAAAGTAGAAAGCAACTGTTTAAAAAGGAAGAAATGGCATAAATACAGTAGTAAAAAAGTCCAGCAATCAAACACTGGATCATAAATACTAAAAACAGCGCTAATATAAAAGCCACAAAAGAAAGTGTCCAAAACACAAATAAGAGTCTCTATGTAGAAGGTAATGATGAAGACAGTTCAAGGTTTTTATAGGTGTAGAATCACTGATATCCGAGCATGTACCTTTCACCAGAAAGAAGACATGTTCCACCACGTGATGCACACTCCCCCAGGGGGTCAAACTCACCAGAAGCCACTATTAAAAGCGCATTGAGTAAGGTATTCAACATCCACTTCAATAGTAAGTCCTCATCATCAGCAGGATTCACTGGTAAAGGGGCTTCATATATATCATAAAACACAAGAGTAACACCAACATAGCGTCTGCAGGGAAACACACATCCCATCCTGGATGGCTAGACATGGTGACAGCGCCCTCTGGGCTTACTTATTTGCTTGTTGCTTTAAATGTTCTTTGCTAATTTCTGCACACCTCTTGGAGATTGAAGAAATCTCTATAATAGCAAAAAATAAACAAAAAAACAGCAGAATGCATAGACTAAGTGTAGATAATATAGAACGTTTAATAAAAAAGACAAATGGCAACTAACAAAGAATAGATTAAAATATGCTTATTATCACTCATGGATAGGAGACTTGTCCAGACAGGACACCAAAATGCTGTCAGAATGGGCACACAGGGTTGTGTCAGGGCTGGGCTCAGCCCTTCCTTCTCTGAGCTGGCCGCTCAGCTGTCGGCTAATTGCCAGCTCCCATCTCTCTCCACAGTTACTCAGCTGTTGATGATATCCTGCTCGTTAGTCCTGCCTACTTAAGCCATCCAGTTCAGAGGATCTCTGCCTTCGCCTTGGTCAATATCACAGAAACGATCTCCTGCGATCCTGTTCAAGACTTGCTTTGCTGACAATCCTTCTGGCTCCAGATCCTGCTTGCTGTTCCACTACATTGATCCCTGGCTTCTGGCTTGGTTGACTATCCGTTTCGGTTACTGAACTTTGGCTATGTTTTGACTACGTTTGTTCCTTTTACATTTTTTATTAAAAAAGTGTGGTTTAACTGTACTTCTGTCTCGGCCTGCTTTCATGGTTTCTGATAGGTTGGCAGAGGTAGCATCTGTAATAGGTGAGAGAACACCAAGGGGGTGCCAGTCTAAGGGCAGTGAATGAATTGTAAACACAGAACACAATAATTGCTAGCTCAGAGAGGATGGGATTGGCATGTAATAAGTGGAAGTGGTAGTCGCTGGTCCATTTGCTGCTGTATCAGTCCAGGATCCTAAGAAACACCTCTGCAGCTTAAAGCGGGATTCCGGACGTAGAAAAAAAAAATAAAAGTTAGCAGCTACAAACACTGTAGCTGCTGACTTTAAATAAGTGCTTACCTGTCCTGGGTGCCCGTGATGTCGGCTGCCCGAGGCTGACACATCCCTCGGCCCTCGGGTCCCTTGTGGCTTCACTGCCAGTTTCCTACTGCGCACGCACGAGCGGCGCGGCGCTCTGTGAATGGCCCCGTGGTGTTCCGAGAACACACACAGTTCCCAGAAGACAACAGGGCCGCTCGCCGAGGAGCAGAACATGCCGCGGAAAAGGAAGAGGCAGATTAGGAAGACTACCTAGCAACAAGGGTTTAGGTAAGTTTTACATTTTTTTTTCAAATGTTTTTTTTTTATTTTTTTTAGGATTTTTGGTGAATTTTTTTTTCAGGGTGGCCTTCCACTTTAAGTAGCTTACAGTGTCCAAAGTAACCAAGGAGCCAAGAAACAGGAAGCAGAATGCAAGACGCTGTGGATCAGTGAACCACAAACAAAACTGGAAGTGACATTGTGGGCATGGCTATGCGTTTCGAAACCTCTGCTTCTTTTTCAAGCAAGCTGGCTTGGCAAAGAGGAAGATGTCTTGAAACACATAGTCACGCTGAACATATGAACACATGATTTTTGCTGAAAAAGAAGATTGGAATTCAGATTGGCTAGCTCTCACCTTCATTAGTTTCAATAATTGGAAAAGTATCTTCTTTATGAGAAATAAGTATTACTGTCCTTCTATTACTTACTTTTCCAGCAAGACTGTAAATATAGCTTTAAAACAAGGATTTTCTCTCATTTGCTCCCTTTTTTCTGTTTAATTGAACTATTGAATTTGCTTTGTTAAAAATGGGAAATCTGAACACAACATTCTCTGAGGGCCAAAAAAATCACATACTCTTCTTTGCTCACAAATCTTCCCTATGTAGCAGATATCAGGAGACTTCATATAAAATTCTAACACGATGGTATTGAACCCCCGCTTGTTGGCCTCATTGTTCCCTCAGCACAGCCCATTATGCTGGAGATGCGGTACACAGGTCGGCATGATACTCCACATTTTTTTGGGATTGCCCTAATATCCGCCCTTTTTGGCAACAAGTCTTGCAAATGGAGCACATTCTTACAGACATCTCTCTCTCTCTCTCTAACAACCCAGCTGCAGTGCTTCCTTATTTGACTCTAATATCTAATAAGAGATATCACAAACCACTACTGAAGCATTTATTGAATGCCACCAGGGCCTGTGTCCTCTGTATGCGGAAACAACAGATCCCTCCTACCGTGCCCCAATGATTTGCCAGAGTGAACGATATTGAACACATGAAACATCTGACAGCTGCCCTCAGGGACAAAACAGAGGAGCACAATACACACTGGTTCCATTGGGACCTGTTTAATTTTTCTGATGAATACCTCTCATACTTCTGATTAGTCTCCTCATCATGGAAACAGCTCTTCTGCATCGTTGCCCATGCTGTGGTACTCTCTCTTACCCCCCCTCACTTCCCTCCCTTTTCCTCCCCTCTTGCCTCCTTATCACCCCTACCCCCCTTTTTGTTTGCGTTTCTCTTCCCCGTCTAGATGCCTTAGGATGCCACGTTTTCCATCCAGAAATGTTGAAAATGCTTTTGGCTTGCGTTTACTACCCGAATATGACCAATTGGATGCACTGTTCATTTATATTGTATTGTTTATGGTACATACACATTTGTCACCCTCTATGCTCTCTTCTAAGCTCGTTGAGCTACCAATATACAGTATTTGTTTCTTGTATCTTTAAGGCTCATTGTCCTTATCATACACTCTGCCAGCAGTTCTGTTTGCTGTGTGAGCCTCCTATGTAAAACTGTACAATTTATTGTAAATTGGTCATGGGAAGGTTGTAGTTTTAAGTTACCCTTTTCACACAGAATTCTTCCAAAGGTCTGTTTGTACCTACTATATCTGTGAAGTCATATTTTTGTATTTTGATGCATTCCAATAAATAAAGAATTTAAAAAAATTGTTTGCTATATCTGTTCTATAAGAGCAAAAAATACCTGTTGATTCTGCCATAAATCCAGGGCTGTCCTCTGCACTCAGCGGTGTTATTTCAAGGAGTCCTATTAGTCCTGCTCAGATCACCTCTGTGTACTGCAAAACATCCGCTCCCCCCTTCATGACATGAAGATAAGAATACAAAGAGATGTTCTGTGGTTCCAATAAACTTCTTGTGCTAGGGTAACAACAGTGCTTCTTCATACATTTAGTGTACATTTTAGTACAGGACAATACTTGTGTTACTGACAGGATAACCAAGTTCAAATAAAAGAAAAAAAAGGCAAAAAACTAAAAAGTAAAACAGCCACCACATCTAAGGACTGCACACTGCCATATATTACATTATTTCTGTCCTGTTTTAAATAAACTTTGGGGTTGATTTACTAAAGAATCAAACAGAATGTTCACTGTGCAAGGGAAATTTGCCCAGAGCTTAGCCAATGAGTGAAGTTCTGTTGACTTCCATCATCCAATTATGTACAAGCAAAATGCTGTGTTTTTTTTCCTGTTATTACTTTGCATAGAGAAACTTCCCCACTTTCAGCTATAGGGCCAATTTCATTGCAAAGTGCAACTTCCTTGCAAAATGAAAAACCTGTTTGCCTTTAGTAAATCAACACCTTTAAATTTATAGTTGAGTGTGGATCCATTTAACCATGGCAAGCTGTAAATCCTAAGCAACCAAATTCTGTAAAAGTTTTTTTTTTTTGTATTTTTATTCAACATTTTATTTCATTTTATGTTAATTTCCTTTTTGTATTGTAGGGTGAATGGCTGGGTACAATGAAATACCTTTGCTGAGTACCTGAAAGAACACACGACTTGCAACAAAGGTAAGATAAAAACCTGTCAGCCTTTGCAATATGTTGACAATAATTGCTATGACATATAAACAACAAAATATACGTTTAGCCATTAAAATACAAACACAAGAAAATGTGATATAATACTGGGTAAAGGAGAGAGGTAGAAGATTTAACAGAGAGTAGTTTCTTCTTTAGGCTAGATCTCCTGTTCCCCCTGAAATCTGGTAGAATAGAAAACAGATAAAGTATAAGAAAATAGTGCTGCACGATGTTCTCTGAAATCTCTTCAGCCAACCACCAGTATATACAGCAGCTTTGTCACTTTTCAACGATTTATTTAAGAAAAGGACATGATTAAAATCAATTGCTTTTAATCATATCCTTTTCTTAAATACATTGTTAATACTATTATAATCCCTGCCTTATCCATGGGAACCGTGATAGTCTTAATCTTTCTCTAAACCAGGGACATGCTTGGAGCAGGCCCCAGGTATTTCTTTCCAATAAGCTGTTTCCTAGGATGGCACACCTGCAGGCGCAATCCTCAGCCATGCTACCTACATCCATAGATACAAACAACTCGGCTAGGCCCCATCCTCTGCTCGCTCACCAAAGGAGTTGACCTCAGCAAAGCCTGTGAGAGCTGGGAGAGCAGCTACAGATAGGCACAGCGCTTGACTGACTGAGGGCTCAGGTAAGTATAAGGGGGCATGAGGGGGTGATACTGGTACTGGAATATTTTTTACCTTAATGTGAGGAATGCATTAAGGCAAACAATATTTAGGCTTTAGAAGCACTTTAAAAGGACCACAGCATGTATACAGTAAATGGGATAGTGACCATCAGACATTCTTATGACTAAATATATGACCATTTACGCAATGCTCACATATGCTCATGTACCTATGATGGATGGATGTCCATTTATTTAATAGTTGTAAACAAACAGCAAAATGGTATGTTACAACGCTTTCAAAACTGTATCATTATTCACTGCATTTCAAAAAACAATTGAATGTTACTGGAAGACTGTTCCATAAATGTCGTAGTCTGACAATACATTTTGAAAAATGTCTGGCTACTAGGAATGACTTTCATCCAATTGTTTTGCCCTGATCGGCACACACAAATATGCAGTCACTTGTAGAAAACAATTGGAATCTGTCATGCTATAATTTTCTTATGGGCACTTTATCTTTCTTTTGCAGCACTCTTGATTGTTTGCTTGATAACAAAATTAGGCTGCTTATGACTAAAATGAGAAACAGTTTTGATCTTCTGTGGCAGGTGATGTGAGTCTTGGACATAGTGTGGGTTGATTAACTAAAGTCAAATAGGCTGTTTATTTTGCAAGGGAATTTACACTTTGCAAAGAAAAACCCCAAAAGCTTAAAGCGGAGGTCCGCCGATTTTTTTTTTTTTTTTAAAGTCAGCAGCTACAGATACTGCAGCTGCTGACTTTTAAAATAAAGACACTTACCAGTCCAGGGCACCCGCGATGTCGGCACCCGAGGCTGAACCGTCCCTCGGTCCTCGGATGCTGCAGCCTCCATCTTCGGTAAGGGAATCAGGAAGTGAAGCCTCGCGGCTTCACTTCCTGGTTCCCTACTGCGTATGCGTGAGTCGCGCTGCACAATCCGAATGGTCCCTGCTATCTCTGGGACCGTGTGTCTCCCAGCAGACAGCGTGGGGGGGACAGGAAGTGGCGTAGACCCCCGCGGGGGTTTATACCCAGAAGTGGGTGCAATTACCTGTCTCATACAGGTATCTGTATAAGACAGATTCTCCCTTTCCACATCAAATGTGTGGATAGGGGAACTAATTTTTTTTATTTTTTTGTTCAACCAAGCTGGTTGAATAAAAAATAAAAAGGACTAATCTCTGGCTAGAATGAGGTGAAGCTCTGCTGATTTCCATCTTTCGATCATATGCAAGTAAAAAAAAATGCTGTTTTTTTATTTTCCTTGCAGATAGGGTATTCTTTGCAAAGTGAAATTTCACCATAGTCACTAAGCACTGGGGAAAATTCCCTTGCAAAGTGCAACTTCCCTTGCACGGTGAACAGTCTATATCCCTTTAGTAAATTACCCATGATACGTGGCCTGGCAATCAGAGAATGGATACTGATCTCTGAGTTTCAAAGCAACTTCTAACCTTGGTTCAGCACGTGTCACAGATTCCTCAAACCAATTGGTTGTTTGAAGTGATTGTAAATTTTGATTTCACAAAAATAACAAAACCACCTCTGTGATATCTATTACTTATTTTTTAATTAAAAAATTGTATTTATTACCGCATAGAAATATACAGTCTTTAAGAAGATGCCAGTTAGTCATTTATTGTCTTCAATTCCCCTGAATTACTAAGTATCTTTACTACTGAGCAAGTGCTACTTGAACAATGCATGAACCTTATTTCTCCCCTTGGAAAATTATTTAATTACATTTGTCCAGCTCAGAACTTAGATTCTGTGTTCTAATGAACATCTTAGATAGTCTGCTGTAGGAAACAGCTCCACTAGGATTCTGTGCCTCACAGTTATCTTCAGAATGATGATAGGAAATCAAATAAATGGGATTTTAAGTAGAAATGTGAAAGTGATCTACTCATAATGTATACTTATGAGCAGACAGTTACTAATGTTATCAGCTTCAAAATACCCACTCTCTTCAGTTTGAATTAAATCATTCTGTGTATAATGAATACTTTAAGATTTGCTAGTAGTTTTCAGTACAGAAACGTACTCTCCCAGGACTGAAATGTGAGATGAAAAACAAATCAGAAAGAAAAAAAAATAACTTGGGAAAAAAACAAGAACATCATCAATAGAAAACAGCTGTAATTATTTAGGAGGAGCAGTTCAGCTTTAGAATTGTTCATAAGTGATCCAGATTTTATATCAATAAACATGGATTTATAAAACTATAACAGGATATAGCAACAGTATAGAGATTTTGTATGGAGTGTAAATGGAGTTTATAACACAGGCTTGTGTTCTGTTGAAAAACAAATAACAAATATAGGATAAGTAAAAAATACTAATTATTTTATAATCTGTTTGCATAGGGTGTATTTAGGGAATAATAAGTGGGTTATAGAACTGAAAAGTATGATTAAGTCATACATGAAATAAAACTGGAGCTTTTTCCTACAGCAGACTATCCAAGATGCTCATTAAAACATCTTGCCATTAATCCACATGATAGCAAATGTAATGCATTTTTTTTTAAACAAGTTCCCCAAAATAGTCAATGTTGACCAGGGGTCAAACGGGTCATTAAATATATGGGGGGGTGGGGGCAATAGGTAGTTAATAAATGATAGAAGGTCGATTGGGGACAATTAGACTTTTGAGGTCTTTGTAGAGCAGAGATATGCAATTGGCGAACCTCCAGCTGTTGCAAAACTACAAGTCCCATCATGCCTCTGCCTCTGGGTGTCATGCTTGTGGCTGTCAGACTCTTGCTATGCCTCTTGGGACTTGTAGTTCTGCAACAGCTGGAGGTCCACTAATTGCATATCCCTGTTGTAGAGCTTTACCCCAGACTCTAGTCCTGAAGGTGCGCCGGCTAGCAGTAAGACAGTTTTAACCAGGGTTGGTTGGTCAACAGCTATAGATAGTAGCCTTGGGTCTCTATCAGCTGTATGCTGTTAATGGCCTTGTTTGCCAGCGTGCTCTGTATTGTGTGTCTGTGACTTTCCACCCTCTCCCTCCATGGAAGGATATACATACTTTTAATTTCCCATACTGCATGTACTCCCCCACCTCAAACCCTGCTGGAGCGCCAGTGAGTACACCCACCTCAAATTTTGTTGCAGAGTCAATGAGTACATCCATTGTGAAAGTAATGGTGTCAAACAGCTGACTGCTGTGCATTTACTAAAAGTGAGCATTTATCAGAAGGAAATTCATGAAAACTTTTTTATTATTACTATTATTTTTATTTATAGTACTAGTGTTTAAAGTAGTTATTATTAAGGTAATATAATAAATGTTTGAGAGACAAAAAAAAATTATAGCAAGAGAGAAGATAGGAGAGGTTTGTCCATTTACTATAAAATTCTCTGCATTTAATTGTATTTCTGATTGTTTGCAAGTGTATTATTCTTTGAAATCATAGTTTCTGTTAACATCCATGGGCCTAAAAGAACCATTTGTACTACTATATGTGCTGGTATAATGCATATTATCATAAAGCTCGGCAATATGGCTTCGATTTTTTTTCTCTTTCGTGAAAAGTCATAACATTTGCCAAGAAATGCTCTGAATAAATATAAAAAGCTTCCCCTTTCCCTTTATAATCTTATTGAATACAGTACATACAATATGGGCATTATGTTACAGAGTCAAACCTGAAGATAAATCTGTTGTCTTTTGTCAGATCTTTCCAGGAAAATACTCTGTTCCTATTGCTATTGAAATGAAATGAAATAACACGTGGTAGATAACTAGTAAATCATATGTATTTTGTAGAATACAACAGTATTTCAAATGAAAGTAAGGCGTGCAAAAAAAGCTGTAGCTGTAAGCAATATATATTTTTTATTAGTGACTGAACAAAAGGATTTAGCAGGAAATGTTAATAATTTTAGAGTTTCTCAAAGAGAATCCATTTTAACTGCTTGCCGACCAGCTGCCGTCATTATACTGCGACAAGGTGGCCCGATCCCGCAAATCACCGTAGGTGTACGTTGGCTTGGAAACTTGTTTTTGTGGGCACCGCGCACGCCTCCGTTGCCCAGCGTGGGGGCCAATCAGCAGGTACAGTGGACTCGATGTCCGCCGGCTACCAGCGATCATTCCCCACAGTGACAGAACGGGGATCTGCCTGTGTAAATAAGGCAGATCTCTGTTCTGACAGAGGAGATAATACAGATGCTTCCTAAGCAGGAAGATGGATCTGTGTGTTTCACTAGTCACATAGTCCCCCATAGAGTTAGAAAAAACCTGCAGGGAACACATTTAACCCCTTGATCGCTCCTGATGTTAACCCCTTCCCTGCCAGTGTCATAAGTACAATAACAGTGCATATGTTTAGCACTGATTACTGTAATAATGTCACTGGTTCCCAGGAAAGTGTCAAAAATGTCAGTTAGGTGTCCAATCTCTCCGCCGCAATGTCGCAGTCCTGCTAAAAATCCCTGATTGCCGCCATTACTAGTAAAAAAAAATTATAATAATAAAAATGCCATAAATCTATCCCCTATTTTGAAGACGCGATAACTTTTGTGCAAACCAATCAATATACACTTTATTTGGATTTTTTACCAAAAATATGTAGCAGAATCAATATCCGCCTAAACTGATGAATAAATTTGTTTATTTATTTATTTATTTTTTGGAAATGTATTATGGCAGAAAGTAAAAAATGTTGTGTTTGTTTCTCAAAATTGGCGCTCTTTTTTTGTTTATAGCGCAAAAAATAAAAAACGCAGAGGTGATCAAATACCACCAAAAGAAAGCTCTGTTTGTGGGGAAAAAAAGGACAAAAATATTTTTGGGGTACATTGTCGCACGACCGCGCAATTGTTAGTTAACCGCCCCGGCGGTATGATTATTTCAGATTTTTGATGCTGAAAGCGGTACAATTATTTTGCACAGGAATTTGGCATTTTATATTATAGGCCTGTAATTCTTAAATCTGTCCAAACAAGAGTCTAGTAGACCTCCTGGGTATGATAAAGTTTGAAAAACGAAATAAAAAATTATAATATAATAAATAACTATAAATAATTATAACAAATAATAATATAATAATAATAATAAAACTTATTCAATAATGTAATCAAATCAAAAACACTGAAATTTGCTCAGTTGCAGAATTTTTGCTTTCGTTACTTTTAGTGTTTGATTTCCCCACAAATCACTATCACTAAATTCTGCAAGTGATTCTAATTTATTATCGCTGTTTTCTAGCTGGTCTAAAACCACTTTTGATGTAAAGAGACAGTTTTGGTTGCTATGGACAATCTCCAGTGTTCAGGCAGAAAGAACAGTTTTTTATAATATAAAACTGCATGCAGAACACTGGACAGACCACTAGGGACAAAGGGTATGTGTAATTATTTGATACAGTACTGTAATCTGTAAGATTACAGTATACTGTATCTGTACTGTGTGTTTTACTTTTGAATTTAGCACCGAACTCCGTCCCTGTGCATCGCAACGCTCCCAGAGAACGGAGCTCGGCACTGTGAATTGAGCGAGACACTGCGACTCGCAGATCACAGCAGGGAGACATCACAGGATCCAGGGGACAAGGTAAGTAACCTCTACAAGGATCCTGCAATGCAATCCCAAGTCTGGCTAGGGGATACCGCTTTTGGTTCTGAAAATCCACCCCGAGCCAGACTCTGGAATACCTCTAGGGGGGTTAAAGCGAAGCAGTGCCGTATCACAAAAAATGGCCTGGTCAGGAAGTGGGTAAATCCTTCAGGGGCTGAAATGGTTAAGCTCTTCCTTAATTTTTGCAGTTTTTTAATTTACCGTAGATACTCAAATATAAGCCGAGTTTTTCAGCCCATTTTTTAGGCTGAAAACCCCCCTCGGCTTATACTCGAGTGAGGGTGCCTATCTGCAGCCGTACCTTTGATTACTAAAACAGTGGGTGTCTCCCGCTGTGTTATGCAGTCTGTTCGGCCGTCCATTGTAAAAAAGTCCCGCCTCCTCCTTGTCAGTGATAGAGGAACGCTGATACCCCGCTGTTTTAATAATCAAAGGTACGGCTGCAGATGGTCACAGTGAGACTGCAAATGTGCACAATTAGACTGCAAATGGGAACAGTGAGACTGCAAATGTGCACAATTAGACTGCAAATGGGCACAATGAAGCGGCAAATGTGCACAATTAGACTGCAAATGGGCACAGTGCGACTGCAAATGTGCACAGTTAGACTGCAAATGGGAACAGTGAGACTGAAAATGTGCAGAATTAGACTGCAAATGGGCACAGTGAGGCTGCAGATGGGCATTGTTTACCCAGTAGCTGCTGCATTTTCCTACCCTAGGCTTATACTCGAGTTAATACATTTTCCCAGTTTTTTGTGGTAAAATTAGGTGCCTCAGCTTATATTCGGGCTGGCCTATACTCGAGTATATACGGTACGTGCATATACAACAGCTTGTATAACAGTGTAAATTTGCTGTCCCCTCAAAAAAAACTCAACACACAGCCATTAATGTCTAAACCGCTGGCAACAAAAGTGAGTACACCCCTAAGTGAAAATGTCCAAATTGGGTCCAAAGTGTCAATATTTTGTGTGGCCACCCTTATTTTCCAGCACTGCCTTAACCCTCTTGGGCATGGAGTTCACCAGAGTTTCACAGGTTGCCACTAGAGTCCTCTTCCACTCCTCTATGATGACATCACAGAGCTGGTGGATGTTAGAGACGTTGTGCTCCTCCACCTTCCATTTGAGAATGCCCCACAGATGCTCAATAGGGTTTAGGTCTGGAGACATGCTTGGCCAGTCCATCACCTTTACCCTCAGCTTCTTTAGCAAGGCAGTGGTCAACTTGGAGGTGTATATACAAGTGTAGCGCTGTGGATTAAAAAGCTAGTAAAATAATAAAAATAAAGGAAAAACGTCTATGCCAAACAACCATAGTTGCAAATTATGTTAATCTTCACAGATAAAGAAAATAGACAAAAATAAACAAAATAAAGTCTCTGATGTTTCTTCAGATGTTTTTAAAGGTTTGAAGAGAACTGGTGTTAGTCCAAAGGTATGTATAGTTCCTTATTCACCACGTGGATAATACATGCAAACGAGTGATTAACCCTCCACATAAGGAAAAATGAAGGCTTACCAGAAGGATTGAACTCATAAGAACATACGTTCAATGAGTCAATCAAGCTTGTAACCCCAACGGGTAATCAAAGAGAAGAGCCTTGCGATTGGATGGTGGTAAGGCTTCAGTATATGTCCACACTTCTGACGGAACTCAAGGTAAATGGCAAACCTTCCCACGGGTCATCTCAGATGGATAATCCATATATGAATAAAGAAGGGGAGCCACATAGCATAATACCGTTTGGAAAAACAGATTTATTAAAATAAGTAAACAACTTACATTTTGGTAGTAAGAAAAGCGCTTCAAATTAAAATTATGGCAGGCAGTGGAGTCTCCCGATGCGTTTCGTCTCAAAAGACTTCTTCTCTTTTGAGACGAAACGCGTCGGGAGACTCCACTGCCTGCCATAATTTTAATTTGAAGCGCTTTTCTTACTACCGAAATGTAAGTTGTTTACTTATTTTAATAAATCTGTTTTTCCAAACGGTATTATGCTATGTGGCTCCCCTTCTTTATTCATATATGGATTATCCATCTGAGATGACCCGTGGGAAGGTTTGCCATTTACCTTGAGTTCCGTCAGAAGTGTGGACATATACTGAAGCCTTACCACCATCCAATCGCAAGGCTCTTCTCTTTGATTACCCGTTGGGGTTACAAGCTTGATTGACTCATTGAACGTATGTTCTTATGAGTTCAATCCTTCTGGTAAGCCTTCATTTTTCCTTATGTGGAGGGTTCATCACTCGCTTGCATGTATTATCCACGTGGTGAATAAGGAACTATACATACCTTTGGACTAACACCAGTTCTCTTCAAACCTTTAAAAACATCTGAAGAAACATCAGAGACTTTATTTTGTTTATTTTTGTCTAATTTCTTTATCTGTGAAGATTAACATAATTTGCAACTACGGTTGTTTGACATAGACGTTTTTCCTTTATTTTTATTATTTTACTAGCTTTTTAATCCACAGCGCTACACTTGTATATGCATTTGTAATTTGACAAAATCCTTATTTGTTGTGTGAGCTGCTTCCTTTGTTTGGTAAGCGCAGGGTTACATTTTTATCTTTTCTGGTCTGTATACAACTTGGAGGTGTGTTTGGGGTCGTTATCATGTTGGAATACTGCCCTGCGGCCCAGTATCCAAAGGGAGGGGATCATGCTTTGCTTCAGTATGTCACGGTACATGCTGGCATTTATGGTTCCCTCAATGAACTGTAACTCCCCAGTTCCGGGAGCACTCATGTAGCCCCAGACCATGACATTCCCGCCACCATGCTTGACTGTACACACTTGTCTTTGTACTCCTCACCTGGTTGCTGCTACACACGCTTGACACCATCTGAACCACATAAGTTTATCTTGGTCTCATCAGACCACAGGACATAGTTCCAGTAATCCACGTCTGCTTGTCTTTAGTAAACTGTTTGCGTGCTTTCTTGTACATTATCTTTAGAAGAAGCTTCCTTCTGGGATGACAGCCTTGCAGAACAATTTGATACAGTGTGCGTATGGTCTGAGCAATGAAAAGCTGACCTCCCACCCCTTCAAACTCTGCAGCAATGCTGGCAGCACTCATATGTCTATTTCCCAAGGATAACCTCTGGATATGAGAGTTCTTTGCCATGAGGTGCCATGTTGAACTACCAGTGACCAATATGAGAGAGTGAGAGCGATAACAGCAAATTTAACACACCTGCTCCCCATTCACACCTGAGACCTTGTAACACTAACGAGTCACATGACACTGGGGAGGGAAATGGCTAATTGGGCCCAATTTGTACATTTTCACTAAAGGGTGTACTCACTTTTGTTGCCAGCAGTTTAGACATTAATGGCTGTCTTGAGTTATTTTTAGGGCACAACAAATTTACACTGTTATACAAGCTGTACAATCACTACTTTACATTGTAGCAAAGTGTCATTTCTTCAGTGTTGTCACATGAAAAGATATAATAAAATATTACCAAAAATGTGAGCAGTGTACTCACTTTTGTGAAATACTATACATATATATATATATATATATATATATATATATATATATATATATATATATATATATATATATATATATATATATATATATATATATATATATATATATATATATATATATATATATATATATATATATATATATATGTATATATATATATATGTATATATATATGTATATATATATATATGTATATATACAGTCAGGTCCATAAATATTGGGACAGCAGTGTACTCACTTTTGTGCAATACTATACATATATATATATATATATATATATATATATATATATATATATATATATATATATATATATATATATATATATATATATATATATATATATATATATATATATATATATATATATATATATATATATATATATATATATATATATATATGTATATATATATATATGTATATATATATGTATATATATATATATGTATATATACAGTCAGGTCCATAAATATTGGGACATCGACACAATTCTAATCTTTTTGGCTCTATACACCACCACAATGGATTTGATTTGAAATGAAACAAAC